>NW_007260370.1:767357-768148 GCF_000164805.1 Carlito syrichta
GAATGGTAGAGTGACTTGACATGACACGTTGTTGTCTGCCTGTCTAACATCCGTGTCTTTTCCTTTGGAAGTTTATCCCTTCCTGTAAGAGGACATGCTGGAGGGACAGTCAATGAAAGAGCCCCATATTCCCTTGACCGGGGAATGGACAAAGTTTAGCTCAAGAATTAGGCTAACAAAACTTTCTCCTGAAAGCTGACTTGTGAATAAACAGCATGTGAGCTCAAGGTCCAAAACTCATTTACCCTGATGCTAACACCCAAAAGGACCATCTACTAAGTTCCTCCAGTCTTCCTCACTAAATCTGCTGTTTCTTGTTCCTCTTCATGGCTACCAGCTGTTTTTAGATCTTGGCACACAGAAAAACTTAACATCTGCATGGTGACACTAGGGTGAGAGGACTAGGCTGGTCACAGGCTAGAAGCAATGGACTAGGTCCTCTCTGCCCCAGAGCTTGACTGGTTGACCCCAGACTCACATCCCTTACCCATCCTAAGCATACAGCTGGCATCAACACAGCTCTACAGAATCTGATTCTCCAGGTTGTACTCAAAATGAAAGCTGCAAAATATCCTTTCGAATAAACTGCTCCTCTACTTAACTTTCAGTAATTTTTTGTGGCTTGCAGTTAAATTACTGATGCAGATGTCAAGAGAAAAACAGCGGAGAACATGGTAATAATGATGGCAATGATGCTGATAGGAGGAAGGAAAAAGGAAGGAAGGAAGGAAGGAAGGAAGGAAGGAAGGGAGGAAGGAAGGAAGGAAGAAGAGGAAAATCTGGACTACAAG
>NW_007260370.1:768168-814675 GCF_000164805.1 Carlito syrichta
TCCTCCTCCTCCTCTTCTTCTTTCTTCTTCTTTTTCTTTATTGAGAAGACAGAAAAGTTCCCACAGTGGGAGGGGACCCGAAGGGGTTGTCCCCTCATGACTTCTTCTAGGCACCCTTCCTCCATGTCTGAAAGTCTCACTGATTTCTATAACACTATGTACCCTTTGCCCCTTCAACATTATGTGTGGAAGTAGCTTCTAACTTTTGCTAGTCTTAGGGTGCCTCAACCTCCCTTGTTTATTTCCTGAACATTTCCAAACATATCTAAATAGCTCCTTCATCAAAACAATTTCATTTGTAACATCTGGGGTACATTTTTATTCTTGTGCAAATCTTGTTACACGCTTTGATCTGTCTCATTTACTGCTGTTTCGTCTACATGCAGAATAATAGCTAACAGAGATAAAAACTAAAGAAAAGAGGAGGGCAAATCAAAGGACTCATGGCCATTAAATACAATTACAGTGTGATTTTACCCCACCAGTAAAAAGGTCAAGTTAAGCCGGGCTTGGTGACTCAGCCTGTAATCCTGCGCCTTTGGGAGGGTGAGGTGAGTGGATTGCCTGAGCCCGCGGGTTCGAGACCCGCCTAGGCAGAGAGACCTTATCTCTACAATAAATAAAAAAATCAGCCGGGCATGATAGCGCGCACCTGTAATTCCTCCTACTTGGAAGGCTGAAGCGGAAAGATCGTCGGAGCCCTGCAGGTCGAGGCTGCGGTGACCGGGAGTGGCCATTGCACTCCAGTCTGGGCGACAGAGTGAGACTCCAACTCAAAAAAAAAAAAGTCAAGTTAAGTTGGAAAACTGATTCAAACACGATGCATCCACCTACGAGCTAGCAGCATCCCAAGACATGGTCTGGCATAAGAGTTTTGCCCAAACAAAACAATAGTGGGTAAGTAACACACAAGATTCTCTTTCTTGGAGAATTTGGATGCAAAATATGAGGAAAGTGACCAATTGATAATAAAAGTCGATGTTAAGAAAAGATTCAGAAGACAGGTAATAGAGACTGTACAAGATGGCAGTGGTCATGAGAGGCTATAAATATGTGGAGGCTGCCAGTACATCGAAGTTCAAAGTACAGATGTCATGACTAAGCAGAAACTAAAAATTAACCAGCAGTAGAGATAGAGAGAGGAGCTGAGTCACCATATTGGCAAAAGAATGTCTAACTATAGAGTGACAAATTAATGTTGGTAGTAAAATGACTTTGTACCTTAAATTATCTTTCCTCTTCTTTGACATCCAGACTCTACCTGTTATAGGATTAACAAGAATTCTCTTTGTTGTTGTTTCCCCCCCATATATATTTTTACAATAAACCTCTCATTATTTGAGACTCCAAATATAAAGCATTGGTAGGAATATGAAAGATTCATGAAAAATGAAAACTTCTGTCTTCCAGTTTGGTCTTTTTTCCACTATATCACTGATACTGAGTTATCAATCAAATTCTAATCTTAATTATGATTTTTAAAAAGTCTAGCTTAGTTTAGAGAAAGTTAAAAAATTATTTGATAGTTGTACCACACTATGACTGCTGTCGAATTTTTCTTTTTTTCCCACATTATATGTGAGTTTTGGAGAGCATTGATAACAACCAGAAGGTAATCTACAAGGTGGGTTCAAATTTGCCAAAGCTTCATTATGTGTAGTTTACAGATGAACTAAATTATAAGTGGAGAATTAGAAACATATAATTGTCTGGGGATGACAATGAGGAGGATGACATGAAAGGTGGGTAATTTCCTTTTCTTCCTAACATCCCAAATCTTGAACAGAATTGCTCCTCTGAGAACAGAATCTCAGGAGTATCGTCAGCTTGACAGGGGAACAAGACAGAGAATGAAGTGATCACCCAGGGAGCAGGGAGAGAAAGGATAACAGCAGCTTCAGGGCCCTGTAAAGAGCAGCCTGGCAAAGAGGAATGCACTCTTCTGGACAGATTCATAAATGGGTGATTAGTATGAGAGGAATGTAGGGGTGTCATTTATCTGGATAGTCCCAAAGCCCTTGACAGAATATATTTTTCTGAAGACTCTTTTACAAAAAGTAAACTCAAATTGCTTTGAAAATTGGCTGATGAGTCCAAAAAAAAAAAAAAAAAACCAAGATAAATAGCAAATGCATTCAGTTCTAGGGAAGTACCTGAAAATGACAGAGGAATTGATGTCGATTTTAACTCTTCATCTGACATTTTCAAAAGTTACCTGAAAGTAGTTTTTTTTTTCTTTTAAATGTGGTAACTCAGACTTACTGTGTGTTTAATACTATATTAGATACTCTGAATGCAGTGGCCATATATTCTGAGCCAAAAATGAGGAAGGATTTTATGTTGCTTTTGGGTACAAGAGGTGGGAATAAAAATGACTGAGCACATAACTCAACAGAGAAACAGAACGTTAGTATCCCAGGTATATAAGCTGTGAGCTTTCATTCTGCCACAGACAGCTGTGGTTAAGTGGACTCAACTAGAGGTCAGCTGGGAGAACATCTATTACTCTGTAATTATAATTACACAACTAACAAGCATATCAAAATAAATAATGTCATCTGGAAGAGTAAACACAGCATATCCTGAAGCACCTCCAACATTTAGGCTACTAAGAACTTGACACTCTAGATCACGTGCTGATATTAACTTTAGAGTATTACTATGACTTTCAGATAAAAGAGAGCAGCCATTTATGTTTGTGGATCAAGAGCCTTTGCACGCTATTTGTTTAACACAGTATTGACTTTTAAAAATGGGAGCTGAAGATGGTTTTCTAGAGCAAATGGAAGAAGTGTAAAATTGAAATAGACTTGTGAAATTCACAATCATTTACATGCTGATGCTAATGGTGTTAATGAAAATACCTTCTGCATTATAGCACATTTAAAGGGTTTTCAGGAACATTATCTCATTTGAGCCTCATATCTCTGGTGAGCTCAGTACTGTAGGTAGCGTCATTACCCTCGTTTTAAAGATGAGGGAGCTGGGGCCCCAGGAGATAAAGTGATTTTTCTGAAGTTTTGCAGTATGAATACACAATTGTAACTAAAATCACATCACTTCAAATTTTGTTTTTTCCCATTATGGGCTGTTGTACAATAAGGTATCTTAAGCAGGAAAGCTCACCAGGGAACAAAGCAATGAATTATTATTATTTTCCTCTAATTACATTACTACATATCTACAAAAATGCATTTATCTTTGTACAGTTTTATCTCCTCTGCTAGACCAGAGATAAACAAAAGAACAGAGATCTGCTTCTTTTTAAAAATTATTTTATTTATTTACTTTTTGTGGAATGGTCCATTTTTATTTTTATTATTTTCTAATTTTTATTTTAAGGATGTGGGGTACAATTGAGGATTAGAAATACAGATGGTCATGTTACAGGTAAAGTTTGGGCTTCACTTTGGTCCCCACTTTGCCTGGTTTGTGATCAGGTATCCTTATTGATGAATTGTGCCTCCCCTCCCTCACCTGGCAGTTTCCTTCTACTGATTTCCTTTCTTATAGTATTATGATAATTGTTCAGGGTTTGCTTATGAGTAAAAACATGTGGTGCTCAGTTCTTTGTTTCTGTGATAGATCACTGAGTATTATAGACTCTAAGTCCATCCAAGTTGCTGTGAAGTTCATAATTTTGTCCTTCTTTAAGGCTATGTGATATTCCGTCATGTATATGTACTACATTTATTTTATCCAGTTCACTTTTGACGGGCAGTATGGTTGGTTCCATGTTTTTGCTATTGTGAATAATGCTGCAAACAAATAAACAATAATTAGGCAGCTACGAGATCTTCTTTTTGAATGCCAGCCTTCTGCATCTAGTGGGGGTCTGAAGACTTGTTCATTTGAATGAGCTAATGAAGTTCTACCCATGTTAGAAATAAGAATACATTTTAGGAGCATGCTGTATTATTTCTAAACAAAACTTGGTACTTTGTGAAACTGAAGGAAGAAAAAACTTGGAGACTTGAAAAGGGAGAATCATACTTAAGTGTCTTTTCAAGAGAATCCCAGGATACATTTCATGTTATGAAAATTATTCTTACATTATTAGTTCTTGTGTTTATTTATTAAGCCATTGGTATTTCTATTTTTAATTCACAATTTTATTTTTTATTTTTATTAATTTCTTTGTGCTGATTTTTGTGTTATTCTTTTTCTAACTACTTGAGTTAAATGTTCATTTATTTAAAAAATATTGAGAGATATAAGGTTTTGAATTTGTCTGAATACAGGTTTTATGTGTTATCATCTTTTTAAAATTAAAAATAACTTTATGTATATATTTTTTCTGACTGTAAAGTTCATTCAATACAGAAAAACCTGAGAAAGGAAAGTAAGTATCCCCCCATGGTCTCAGTAACAGAGCAGAGACCTGCAAACTACACCCTGCAGGCCAAATGCTGCTTGTTGTATGTATTTGAAATAATTTTTTAAAAAAAGTTTTATTGGAACATAGTCGTGCGCATAAGTTTGCACACTATTGCTGGTTTTGTGTTAACATGGCAGAGTTGAGTATTTGTGTCAGAGATCAAATAACCTACAAAGCCCCAAATATTTACTATTTAGCTCTTTACAGGGAAAAAATGCTGATTTCTGACTTAGAGAAAAACCGAAAACATTTTGGTCTCTCTTTCCATCTCAGTTCATTTATCTTTGATATTAAAATATTGATCTACCTGTTTACTTTTTTTTAAAATCTACTTGGGGTAAATATTGTCAGAGGTCTCTTTAATCCCAGTTTTTTTCCTTTATTCTTATTTATGGAACCTTAACCGTATGAGAGAATCAATGTGCCCAGGTAAAAGCACTTAATTTTCTAGACCTTTTTCAATTAGGAGTGATGTTGGGATGTAGTTCTAAGCAATGAGATTCATCAGTTACTGATTTCTACAGAGCATACACATTTAGTATCTTAAATGACAACCATTTAAAATTTCTGGGCACTTCTGCTGATTTGGACATGTCTCAGTTGGTTGGAACTGGGCTCATTCGTGTGCCTGGGGACAGCTGGTGGGCTGGCTGGGGGTTAGCTGTACCGGGAGGTCTCAGGTGGGATCACTCTTCTCCACATGTCTTTTATATCTTTATAGCTAAGTAGCTGGGAAGTTCTTGTGGTAGTGCCAGTAAGTCAAGAGAGAAAACAGAAGTGTATGAGTTCATTTTCAAGTCTCTACTCTGTCAATTTGCTAATGTTCTGGTGGCCAAATAAAAGCACATGACCAAACTCACAGTCACAGCCAAAGAGCATATAATATGGATAGTATGAGAAATTGGGTCCATAAATGCAATCAATTTACCAGCTAGATATAGGCCATACTCCACAGACAGGTATCTTTTCCCAAATAAAAAGAGGTATTTCTTTTGCCTGAAATAGAGATGTGAAGTCTGGTGGTGTGGTCACCATCTTGTGTCTTTGAGGTAACAAATATAAGAACAAAGGTCTATGTATCTGTTAATTATGGTGAAGCAGAAAGATAAAGAGAACCGGCATTCCTGACAGTCAGTTTGAGCCTCTTAAGGAGTTGTGGCATGGGTCTATTGTAGTATGAGATAAATAAATCCTACCGCATTCAGCTACTAAAGTAAGGGTTCTGTTAAATATTTTTTCAGTCAATAATGTATCGATAACATTTCTTATTTTGGGACATATAAATCTAGCTCATTTTCAAAAATATTTTCTAACATAGGGCTCTACCAAAACTTATTTAATGAATTTCCTCTTCAAAATATTTATGTAGTCTCCAGATTTTCGCTATTATGAATAATGCTTCAGTGATCATCCTTGCACATGTATCTTGGCATACTTCCCCAAGTATCTCTGGAAGGTATACTTCTGAAGGAGAAATTTTGAAGAATGAATATATTTACTTTTTATTGTTAAACATATGGCAACAAAATCCTGCAAAAAAAAAAAAAACATTGGTAACATTTACTCTCCTATCAAGAGTTTGTAAATATGCAAATTTCTCAAATGGCTTCAAATTTGGGTCTTGACAATCTATAAATATTTTGCAAATCTACTAGAAAAATATAAATCTTATATCTGTTTAATTGATAATGCTTTGATTTTTAGTAAAGTTGATCTCTTTCCACACATTCATTATTCACATTTTTAAATAAATTTTTTGTTTATCGATCTTTTACTTACTTTTTCTATTTGTCATCTTCATCTTACTATTTTGCATTTGTTCTTTATATACTATAATATGCTTATTAATTTTTGTCTGCTTTATACATTTTTTTTTTTTTTTGAGTTGGAGTTTCACTCTGTCGCCCAGACTAGAGTGCAGTGGCCGCTCCCGGCCACCGCAGCCTCGACCTGCTGGGCTCTGGCGATCCTTCCGCCTCAGCCTTCCAAGTGGCTGGAACTACAGGCGCGCGCTACCACGCCCGGCTAATTTTTTTTTATTTATTGTAGAGATGAGGTCTCACCAAGTTGCCCAGGCGGGTCTCGAACCCGTGGGCTCAGGCAATCCACTCACCTCAGCCTCCCAAGGGGCGGGATTACAGGCTGAGCCACCAAGCCCGGCTGCTTTATACATTGTATACATGTTCCCCCAGTGTATTATTCTTTTCTTTCTTAATGGATATTTTTTCTTATGAAGAAATTCATTTTTGATCAAAAAACACTTCTAGTTTTTAAATAAATAAGGTTTCTGAGTTTTGTTCATACTTATAACTCCTTTTTTAAAAACCATTAAATTTTTTTCCATATTTTCTTTCTACAACTTTTTAAAAATATATCTGTCTTTAATTTGTTTTAAATTTTTTTGTGTATGTATCATGAGTACATATATAAATTTATGACTGTTTTTTGGTGTGTGTGATTGTCATCTTTGTCAGGTTATGGTATGTCTTATTTTGACTGTGAAAAACATAATAGGAAAATTTTATCTTTCTTTCCATGATTTATCTTTCTTTCTATAACATAAGAATTTGTTGAAGGTTTGCAGAGATTTCTCATGAAAACTGGCAATTTTGGGGAGTAACTTTATTTCATTTGTTGTTTTAGGTCTATTAAGGCTTTCTATATTTTCTGGAATTTCTTTTGATAATTGGTGTTTTCCTAGAAAACTATCAGTTGTTAGCTAGTGGTTTGTCTTTTTAAATCATTTCCCCACTTGTCTGCAAGCAATTTATTCATATGTATTTACCAGTTTCAATTTATATTTTCTAATTTATTAATTTATGATTTCATCTTTATTCATTCCTTCATTTTGCCTTTTTTAGGGGTTTTCTTGCTGTTGTCATTCTTGAAATGAATACCTTATTTAATTTAATGCATTATTATTTAGTGATATAAATGTTTAAGATGATCAATTTTTCTCTATTTACAGCTTGGACTATATATTTTATTTTTGAAAACAAAGTATTTTCATTTTTCTTATTTTCTAATTATTCTCTTGATTTTTTTTCTTTTAATCATAAATTTTCTGAGAGGGAATTTTTACATTTTTAAGAGACTGTGTTATATCTCAATTACACTAATATTATTTATTAGTGTATTGAATTCTAAATGAAGAAAATTAATCTAAATTATTTGTGCTTTTATTAATGCTTTCTTTAAGGGTTAATATATGGTCAAATTTTACAAGTGATCTACAGGTATTTTATGTTGAATTCCTTATTTTTTATTGTAATATGAAAAGTCTAAAATATTACATATATGCTGTGTAATGCCATTAAATAGATAAAACATATTCATATTGTATATTATTATGTTAGTATAATCCTTGAATTCCCTTTATCTAAAACCCCTGTGATGCTGTGAAAGCAGAATCTTGGGCCCCATTTCTAAAGATTCTGGTTGAATGAATCTAAGATGTAAAGTCCCTAATACAGTAAATGTGTTCTCTGCTGAGTGGGAAATAGGAGTGGTTCAGAGGAAAGTCCTGTGCATTCAGATATTTTGCATGACATTTTGTGTTCATTTACTCAACCCAACCAAATTTTTTAGCAGCAATTTATAATTAGCCACTTTTTTCCCTCTTACTGCTTTCCGATCTTCAAACTATTTCTCAGAGTTAGAGGTATTATGATCTATTGTCACTCTGCCCAACTCAATTTTGTTAAAAACATATTGTTTGTTTGGGTTGTAGTCATTTCCTAGTTTCACTGGTCATGAAGTTTTCTCTATCTCATATTATTTTGCTGTTCTGGTAGTTTTAAAAAAGATTATTTGCCTCTGTTTTGCCAGAACTTCTTCTAAATTTTGTTATTTAATTGTATTTCTTCTGTTTTTCTTAGTCCATAATCATATCTAAGCTCTTATCTCTTGCCTTAAAAAGTAAATATTTCCTTTAATTTTTTCCGTGCAAAGCATTTTCTGTCAAAAACAAAAAACTAGAGTCAATCTTTTAAATCTAATTCCAGTATGCCACACTGATTTTCTCATTTTAAAATATTTTTATTGGATAGTTTCTCCACTTTATCTTCTTTGCTATTTCATTTCAACAACATAAGTTTATGTAAATTTGAACCCTCTCACTCCCAAATAATAGTTTAGTTTTATTCTTGGACTCACTATCTATTTCCCAGGAAATTATTAAGATCCTTGCTTTAAAATATAAGTTGGCCAATTTAGCTTCATCATTCATCAGATATTGCACACTTCATTTATTCAGCAGTGTGATAATGGTAGAAAGAAAACTGAGACCCTTGTAAGTCACAACTAGATAATCAAAATTCTGTGAAACATTTCTCTGTCTTGGAATAATGTTAAAAGAGTCCAGGTTGGAAAGGCAGAGATTATCCTTTCCTGCCAAGCAATGTAGACATCCATTACAAAGTCACCTTCTTCAGGGTGAACTAGTCACACGAGTGAGAGAGAGTTTGAGAGGAACGTTGCATGATCCATGGACTTTCTGTTTTGGAAGGGACATATGTTTTCTCCATCATAGATAGCTGCCCTGTGTGCTGTTTGTTGGGAGCTGTGAAAATGGCAGAAATTCAGTTAGTCTCTATTCTATGCTCTATCCTCATCTCCAGAGTTTGTCCCATTAGCATATATTTTGGTAACAGTACAATCTACTACAATGCTCTTCTCAGATAAGAAAATGAAGGCATGGAGATATTAAGTCAGTCAATTAGATTTAAGGTTAAAGATGGAATGTGCATATGGGTAACCCAACTCCATTGCCTGAGATCTTTCCCACTAGGCTATACCTTTTTACCATCAATATATATTAAATGCTGATGTTACAAAGCTCTGAGCTCTCAGGACATCATAATATAATTTCATGGAGAGCAAGCCATTTTAGATCTACCAATAAGATATAAGCTTTGTTTAGGCAAAGTGCTCACTATCTGCTCACTTTCAAGGGTCTTTCAATTTTTATGCTTGCTGCTATCTCTTCCTGCCCATTCTATCCTGGAAGTGCACATGGACATTATAATAGCCATAATGTATTCAACCAGAAAGAGCAGAAGGAGAATAGAGGTATGAACCATCCACAAATGTAAAGCTCAACATCTGGATAATTGAAAATTAATGAAATGTTATTATTATTTCTTTGTACTTTTCCCCAGGATATTTGCCTAAGACTTTCTAAGAATAATCTAAAACAAGATAGTTGTTTTGTAACTTTTGCTGTAGGCCTACTCTTTCAGGTATCTGCTAAAAATATAACTAAGATGAAGTTATTAACTGATCAAACATTCTGTTCCATTCCCTTTTTTCCTTCTAACTGCAGTTGGTATTTTTCCAACTTTCAGGAAGCATCATGAGTCAATTGGTCGAGGGAAACAAACAGAGCGTTTTTGTATAAATGCTCAGTCAGAGGTCAGTTGCCAAAATTTTTTGTTCATCCTGACACGTAAGGTGATTTCTTTTCTTTTGTCTTTAGCTTGACACCAATATGAGGCAACTCGATTTCTCTCTGCTGCTTTCGGTGATTGATTTCTGAAGCAGGAGAAGCGTCATTTCACTGCATGAGTCTACCAAGGCTTCTGCAGGGAACTGCTGGGGCACAAAGCATTCATCTCAAATTTGTTTCAGTGAGACTTGAGAAATTTAAAAAGCTTATCTAGGCAGCTCTGCAAGTGCAGCCTGATACCCGAAGATTGCCAGGGATGGCAGATCCAGAGCAACTAACCCTACCTTTCCGAATCCAGGCCTGACAAGCTTCATTGATGGGGTTCTGTTGACTATGCTGTTCTCATATCCACCTTTAAATTCTTTTCCATATCCTATAGACTCCATAAAACTAGATGGAGATAGATAATCCAAGCTAATTAAAGCAAGTAAGTAAACAAACACCTATTTGACACCCTTGCATGAAACAACAAACCATCTTAAGTTTTCCTTTTACATTTATCAGAGCTTTCAGCCATCCTTCTGGATTTTGCCATATATTTTAGCTATTAATATTTCCCTTATCATACATGTGAGAAAACTTAAACAATAGTTGTAATTATACTTGTGATAATCCTTCTGAATAGAAGTAGGATGTTGGTCTGTCTTGAACGATGCTTTCTGATTTTGGTAGAATCACAAACTGATTTCCTTCATGCCATTGGATTTCTTTTTTTTTTTTTGAGTTGGAGTCTCTGTCACCCAGACTGGAGTACGGTGGCACACTCCTGGCTACTGCAACCTCGACCTGCTGGTCTCCAGCGATCCTTCCACTTCAACCTTCTGAGTAGCCAGAACTACAACCGTGCACTACCACGCCAGGCTAATTTTTGATTTATTGTAGAGATGAGGTCTCGCCAAGTTGCCCAGGTGGGTCACAAACCCCGCAGGCTCGGGCAATTCTCTTGCCTTGGCCTCCCAAAGTGCTGGGATTACAGGCTGAACCACTGAGCCAGCCCTCCTTCACTCTAAGATACACTGCTATTTACTGAAAACATACTATGTTTTCAAGCATTTTACATCATTACCTTTAATCCTCCCAAGAACCCTGGGAGGTATACATAATATCTGTTTCAGAAATAAAGAAATTGAGGAACCTACATAAAAACTGTAACTTAACTCAGTGCTCTCTCAAAGTAACCATGGAAGTTTCAATTTCTATAAAAAGAAGAATCTTTATGTCATTAAAAGTTTTTAGGGTTTGAGGATGATATCCATAAAACTACCATAAACTGGTGCACTTTACTATTTCTCACATAGGTTTACATTTAGTTCTTATGAGCTTTTCATGCTTAGGTTTTGCTTTGTGAAAAGTCTATTCTATGAATCATGGCATGAGAGTAAATATTCAAAATCCAATAACTTCTGTATCGGTACATGTAGATATTTTTACTCTAATACAGATAATACAGGTTCCTCTGTTTTTTAGGGGCATTCTTATGTTTTGGGAGAGAAGAAAGGAAGAGGCAAGGTTTATATAAAGTAGTCAGAGAAATTTCCCCCAAATCCAACAACAGAAGGGGATTTCCATTTGTTTTATAAACAAGAGTAAAAGTTTGAGCCATTTATAAATGATAAATCCAGTCTGACTCTTTCTCAGGAAACAAATTTTCTTTTCAGTGGGTGACAATTAGTGTGTGGATGAGTCAGCACCTGTGTCTCTTCTTTCCCTGTTTCATTTCTTTTTTTTACCTACTAGGAAACTTGCAATTATTTGCATTTAGGTTCTCCTTATCAATGATATTTGAAGCTGTGAACTGGATTTGATATTTGAGGTAGGAGGTAAATAAAGACAAAAGAAAAATGAAATTAACTTTGGAAGCAAGTACTCAGCAGTTTCAGAAAGGCAAAAACTCTACCATAGCCTTATATCCCCAAAGTCAAAGCAAGAGAGCATTTTAGAAAGGAAAGGGTGATTACTGGAGTCAGATGCTATATAGAGTTCAGGGATAACAAGAACTGAGAAAAGGGTCATGGCAATAATCTCTTTTAATAAGACTATTTTAGTATTCAGTGGTAAGGACAAGAATTGGATTCAAAGAGTTAAGAAGGGAGAAGTAAAAAGGTTAAAGCCATGTGGCCTATGGTTATATTTATTATTTGGATGTCTTTATCTTCTTTCCTAGTAATTCACCTTAAGTTCTGATCCAAAATTGGGTTATGTGCTAATTTATTCCCCTTGAAGTCAAAGAGACTGTATTATTAGGACCGTTTTGAGCAGAGAACTTATTCAAGGCACAATATCACTGGGTGTGCTAAGTAATCTTATTTAGAAGGAGATATAGTTTGGGTTCAGATTCAAAGAAGTGAACTGGGAGGAAAGAAAACAGCAAATTACAAATAAGATGCAATATTTACTTTGTGGTTTTTTTTTCTACCCCTTCTCCTAGATCTATAAAACCCAGCTTTGTAGGATTTGGTGTTCATAGTCTCCCCTCATGGACTCTTAAACTGTCCAGATTTAAAAGTCCTATAGCTGTAGACTGATGCTACAGCAAAAGATGGGGCTACATTTCTACAGGTGGTACCACTGATCCAGCACCTGAAAACACTGAGTGCCTTGCTTTAAAGAAGGTGGCCGTCAGACTTCCATTTCATCAATGATATATTCATTCAGTTTGAACTAGGACCGAACAACAGAGAAATGGCAGTGACTAAAACTGAGACTCTTTAATGGCTAGGAATGTATTCCCAATGACCAGGGTGTATTGATGCTATATCAGGAGACCAGAGTTCAACTCCCCATGGTGTCGCTTGTGTGATTATGAACAAGTTTACTTAACCTCTTGATGTCTTCCTTGAATAGAGAATAAAGACATAATGGCATCTAGACCACTGTCCTACAGAGTCGTAGGGAAGGCCAGATTTAAACCCTCAAGCTGCTATACAGGAAAGTTATTTGTGCTGTTAGTATTTATTTTGCTGTTGCTTTTTAAAAAAAATTCTGGTTTTATTTTCCCAATGCTTGATTTTATATTTGACATTAGAAATATTCTCTGGACTGATCTGAAAATGTTAATAACTGAGTACTCTTTAGAGATCATCCTTTCATTTTAAACATCAAAACAGACAAACAAAGACCCACACAAAACCTACAAACAAACAAAAGACTGAACTACTGAGAGAAGTAATTTGTCCAAGGTTGTACAAGTAGTGAGTAGAAAACCAGATTTTTAAAAATGCATTCATACAGTATGACCAAAGCAGTACTCAATAATTAGGTATTCTAATGAGATAATAAAAGTAAGAGCCATTTTTTCTGAATCCAGTCAAGACTGTGTTTCTGCGAAATGAACCCGCTCTCTAACACAGAGGTTTCCAACCTTCTTGGCATCAGGGACTGGTTTAGTGAAAGAATTTTTCCATGAATGGAGGCAGGGGTGGAGGGAGGAGGATGTGCAGTCAAACCTCGATGCTAATGTTTATCTGTATTTGCAGCTGCTCCCCAGCGCTAGCATCACCATTTGAGCTCCACCTCAGATCATCAGGCATTAGATTCTCATAAGAAGTACAACCTAGATCCCTCACATGCACAGTTCACAAATAGGGTTCCCACTTCTATGAAAATACAATGTTGGTGCTGATCTGATAGCAGGCAGAGCTTAGGCAGTAATGCCAGCAATGGGGAACAGCTGTAAATACAGATGAAGCTTCACTCCTTGGTTTGCCGCTCACCTCCTGCTGTGGGTCGACAGTCTGGTTCCTAACGGTCCACAGGTTGGTACTGGTCCGTGGCCTGTGGGTTGGCAACCCCTGCTCTAACGTATTTTCCTCCAAGAGTTGTGTCTCTCCATCTCTCACTATCCAGCTGTAACAGGAGCAATTATATTACATCCTTTCACTGCCTCCTTGAATGGGGCCACAGGGGAATGGTCCAGAGAGGGACTCCTGCCCCTAAGAAAATGCTCTGGGAATTTTCTGTCTGGATTTCTAAGGTATACTGTACGAAACTTGGCAGCTGTCAGTGGCCATGTTTCCTGACATAGAATTTTAGAGACCTAGATAGAAGGTTTAGAGGGAGAAGAGGGGAGGGGATGGAAGGGAAGAAGAGAGAGGAGGAGAGGAGAAGAGAAGAGAGGACAGGAGAAGCAGGGAGAGAAGAGGAGACAGGAGGAAGCTGTTGTACAGAGTGGAAAAGACTTCGGCGTGAAGTCCAGGTCCTTTCAAACTGAGTCTCAGACCAGACTGTTTATCTCAGCAGGTTACTTTTTCTCTTTGACTTCTTTGACAGATACACTGGTGAGCATAAAAACTTTGAAGTGAGCTGAACTGAGTTTGCATTCTAGAGTCAAACTTACTGGCTGGGTGACCTTAGGAAAGTTACTTAAACTCCAGAGCCTCAGTTCCTTAATCTGTACAAGGGGATAAATAGTCCTCAGCTTGTAAATTTTTTCTAAAGTTTAAGAAGTGTAAAATGTTTACTTCAAGCCTTGTACAAATTAGACACTAGTAAATGGCAGCTATTAGAATCCCATATATATTTGGAATCAGGGAGTGCTAAGACAGAAAGAATTCGTAGAAACCATCTGGCCCGTTGACTCTCATACGACCCTTTGGAGTCATAAGTGCTCTCTAAAGACAGGCAGCATAGGGATAAAACAGGAACTCTGCATCTCAACTCTTTCTGCACATAGAAAACTTTTATTTTTATCTATATCTTGGACTCCCTAGTTTTAAAAAATAATACAAGGGAAGATTTTTGCAAAAAAAGGAAAATTTGAAAAATATTCTAATAAAAATAAAATTTTATAGTTGAGATTTTATAAATGAGAAATTTATTTTATAAGTTTTATAAATGAGAGAACTGAGGCACAAGGAGCCAAGTGATTTGTTTCATTGCTCATTTTGTTAGGTGATTCTAAAGGTACATACACTCATCAATGTCAGCAAGCCTGAGGGGGTTGTATTCAGTGATTAGTTCTCCTTCACTGGTAGCTTCACTATAGACAAGATCAAGTGTGACTCCAGTCGGTTTTGCCCAGTCTAGGCACCAGAGTCTGACTGAAGTTACAGATGGAAGCCCTGATCAGATTAATTATCTAAAACTATTTCTGGAGACAGTGCACAGACAATTAAATAAATCAAAACAAAACAAAAAAATGAGAATGACTAAAGCTATGCTGTGGAATAAAAGCTCTATACTAGCCAGGCTCGGTGACTCAGCCTGTAATCCTGTGCCTTTGGGAGACTGAGGTGAGTGGATTGCCTGAGCCTGCGGGTTCGAGACCCCGTGAGACCTCATCTTGGCGAGACCTCATCTCCACAATAAACCCCAAAAATTAGCCGGGTATGGTAGCACACGCCTGTAGTTCCAGCTACTCGGAAGGCTCAGGTGGAAGGATCGCCGGAGCCCAGCAGGTCGAGGCTGTGGTGGCCGGGAGCAGCCACTGCACTCTAGTCTGGGCGACAGAGTGAGACTCCAACTCAAAAAACAACAACAACAACAACAAAACTCTATACTGTTCTCTCAAGTTAATTTAAACATAATTAAAAACAAGGAACTCTGAAAAATATAAAGCAGGGTTTGAGATTAACTTCTGATTGTTATTGGAAACTGGCAAAATCCTTAGTCATGGATCATTAAGGGAATTGTCTCTGCTATGGTCCAGTCTAGATGTCTCTTCATCATTCATGTTCTGCTGATACAGTTCATATCCCACCCCAGACTGGAATGACGTTTTCACTTTCGTTCAATCAAGCTTTTATTCATAATTACAGTGAAATTTTTAGTCTCTGCATCTGCAGTTGCTCAAAGATTATACTGTAAATCAACTGATTTCTAAGAAAGCTTCAATTCTGAAAAATGCCTGTTGTTCATTAGGAACTCATAATGATGAAAATGACATTAATGGGCAATGTTTATTGAGCACTGCAGTGCCTCAGCCAGGTTACAGATTGACAGGAAGAGACCCACCCCCAAAACACACTGCAAGGTTAGATTCAGTTCCTGATCTAATTAGCCAAGGATGCAAACCTAATCAAAAGGGAGGTGGCCACCCAGGAGAGGAGCAGATGCAGCATATTTCAGCATAGCTTCCTTGGCTCCCCCCAAAACCTAAGAGAAACCTACAGTTGCCAGAGGTACTGGCCACACAAAGCGGATGATGCTGCTGTCCTTTAATATTCAGGGCTTGCATCGTTTTTTGGAAGGAATTATCCAACAACCTATTTGTCTCTTGAACCCAATTCAGTGTCGGATAGACCTCATCTTCAGCTAGGGAGTAAGAAGTGCCAGTACCTGGATGCCCCAGAATAGAATCTCTGCTTTCAGATTTCCAGGGTCTTAGGAAAGTCTATTTTCTGTTGAGTTTTAGGGTTTACCAGGTGCTCCCATGCTCGTGTATCATTTCATTGAATCTCCACAAAGGGCAATGACAGGTTCACAAACATTATTCAAAACTCTTAGGGTCATATAGGTTTTTGAGTTCATAACTTCCTGATTTCAGACAAGCCATATGGTGCATGCACCATGTATTTAATTTGTACCACCTCTAGTGTGATCTGAGGCAGCACCCCATAGATAATCACTTTGTAAGGGATAAATAAAGACCATGCATTGCCTTACCTCAGTTCAGTCAGGATTTGCCACCAAATGCTTTTGTGCCAAATGTAAGAGAAGCCTTTTTGTTCTAAGAGTATTTTGGACATTGCCATGCAGATTAAGGTTTGTTGACCTATATTATTATCTTTATCTTGCAATGAGGAAATGGAAGCTTAGAGACCTTAAGAACCTTGCCCAAGGGCACAGCTAGTAAATGGGAGGATTAACAGCCAAAGTTAGTTCGGTCTGAATTCCAAGCTTGCATTTTATTTTATTTTATTTATTTATTTACTTATTTATTTATTTTGAGTTGGAGTCTCACTCTGTCACCCAGATTGGTGTGCAGTGGCCGCTCCCGGCCACCGCAACCTCAACCTGCTGGGCTCCAGCGATCCTTCCGCCTCAGCCTTCCAAGTAGCTGGAACTACAGGCACGTGCTACCATGCCCGGCTAATTTTTTTGAATTATTGTAGAGATGAGTTCTCGCCAAGTTGCCCAGGTGGGTCTCAAACCCGTGGGCTCAGGCAATCCACTCACCTCAGCCTCCCAAAGGCACGGGATTACAGACTGAGCCACCAAACCCAGCTTCAAGCTTGCATTTTAAATCACACATCATAACCTGACTGGGGCTGTCTTTCAATTTGAGAAAACTGTGAATGCTGTGACCGACTCCCTCTCCCTCTAGCAAGACCTGGTTTAGGGAGAGGAGAGTGAGACATTTGTGTTGGGTGCAAAATGTAAGGCGACACCCACATCTCAATCATCAGGATAAATCAACTTTTAATGCAATATATTTACAATTAAATTTAATGCAAAAAAATCCTTGATGAACAAAATATCAAAACTTTAAATCAAGATGGGCTTAGTGTTACTGATTTTTCAGTTTGCCTCAAATGCCAATGTGGCTCTCTAATCACTGACTAAATACGGGTTTGTTTATTCTCTGCTCTCCCTGCGATAAGAGAGCATATGATATTCCCTTCAAGTCACGAAGGGTGACTCCAGGGTGGGATTCAAGGGAAGCAGTTCTCCAATTTGCAGAATTCATGACCATCACAATGCTTCCTGATTATAGGAATTAAACATCCGTTCTGGCTACAGAAATCTGACATTGTTGAACAATTTCACTCCAGTCTCATTTACACCAAGGAAAGAAAGGTTATGTTTCACAGACATTGCATCAGATAAAGGGATTGGAATGAAAAAGCTTAAGTTGTTTGACTTTCGAGTTCACAATTTTATTAGTGGGGACCCAGTAAGAAACAGAATCTACTCCAATGAAGAGAATTTAGTGAAGGGATTACTTTTTGGGTGAGGGAACAGAAAATATATGACACTCAGAGAAGAGCAACAGCAGAGAGTTGATACTTACAACACTAACCTAAAGAGGGAAAGGGGAAAATGGCAGTCCTAGGATCAGAGAGCTGGAACAGTGAGAAGGGGTTGTCAGGCAGGAACTATAGTTGTGGAACAGTACTGTCCCAAAACAGGAAGGGGAAGGAAAAATTTTCCCAATCTCTCACTCCCTGACCTCATCCAATCTCTTGCCAGAGCCTCTCATCTGACTGACTGGACCCAGAAGAAATAGCAGGAAGGAGTCTGGCTAGTGCAGTGGACAGGAATAGTCTCCTGGGACACAGAAAAGGCATCAAAGGGTAGAGAAAGAATCTGGGACAGGCAGAAGAAACTAGAGAAAACACAGACAATGAGTTTTGTAATTTTCACAAGCTCAGGTTCCATCAAGGCACTCCATCTGTCTAGTGACACAATGAAAGCAGGAGGAAAACAAAAATAGTCAACTTTAGCTCATGGTTTCACTATCACTTTGAAATTAAAATAATCTTATACAAAAATAATTATTGAGTTTCATTCTAATCTCAATAATACCAAGAGGAAAAAGGTTGTTTCATAGACATTTCAACAATAAAAGGGATTGGAATGGAAAAGTTTAAGTTGCTCTACTTTCAAGTTCTTCTCTTTGTGCAGAGGAGAGTCTGATTTTATGCTCCCTTTTAATAAAAGTAACATTTAAATTGTATAGGAAAGAGGAATGTTTATATTAACATGAATCCCTGGAAAAACTGCTTATACTTCTTTATTCCCCCATCCAAACAATAAGGGAAAGACTAGAAAAGAAGGCATTGAAGATTTAAATGCTAAATAATCCTTTTGAATCAGAATTCAAATATAGTAGAACTCAATGGGAATTTAAAGTAGCTATTTTTGTGAATAACTTTGAGAGAGCATGGTTAGAGAGTGGTGTTCATCAATTTGGTATGACTCATGTCCACTAATGTGGACATGTTCTCTAGATATATAAAAAAATCTATCCTGAGGTAACTATAGATTTTTTTCCATACAAATAACTACATGGGGATATTATTTACTCTAAGCTTCTGATAAATAAGGAGGATGGGGATAATGGGAACAAGATAGCCCACCTGTCTCTGAAGATGACCAAGGAAAGAGATTCTACTATTGCTGCTGAACTCATACTTTTTGTGTCTTTTCACACCTTTATGCTTTCATGACAAAATATGAGATCAAATTGCTTGATTTCTGTCTTCCAACACCATATTCCTTCAGCTGTTGTTTGACTCAGTTTCCCATGGGTCATGTGAATCTGAACAATGTCTAAAACATTAACTTTTCAAATTCCCTCTTGGTATAATTGTGTAAAGTACTTGAAATCAATATAAGTTATCATTAGAAAACACTATTAGAATTTTTCTCCTACAAATGATGTTAAATAAAGACCAAACATGTTTTTAAAGGATTTTTCAGGCTACCTACCTTATTGGTAGGGTTTACTTTCACACTTCTAGCACTATTTTTCTCTTTTGTGTGGATGCCTAACCATATTTTAAATATTCAGTTCCTTTTTCTACCTCAGTTTTTCCCTTCTCAGTGTAATAAAATTAAGCATTTGCTTATTTTTTTCTTTAGGAGACCCACAAAGGAAGAGATACTGAAGTAAATGTTCAGGATAAATGACACTTGGGAAAATGTTAGTTAATTAAATTATGTATAGTCAATGTTTATTGTTTATTCTGTATATAACATTGTGTTATATGTTGAAAATTTAAAGATAAGTCAAGCGTGCTCCCTTATTTTCAGAAATATAAAATCTAACTTGGGAAATAAACACATAAAGTTTATTTCAGTTAGCATGCTAAGGATAATAACAGAAGTATAAATAATTTTTTCTGCATGCAGCATTTTGAGCCACCATTCATAAACAAGTGATAAAATAAATTTAAATACTTATTCTTTCCTGTTTAGAATGTTCTCCCAAAGTGTTTCTAAGACTACAATTTGTTTAGCTACCTTATCAGTTGTGTCTAGTGGCATAATAATATATCTCTGTACTATAGACATTCATGCTGTCAACAAAATGGTGTATCGTTTCTGTGACATAGAGATAAACACATGTGATTGCAGCATACACTTGAAAGAGGAAACTTCACAAACATGACTGTTTTGAAGTGATGTAGTTAAGTGGTTAAGATTGGAAGTCTAGAAGTCCTGGATTTGGTTTTTGGTTCTGCCATTTACTAGTAATATGACTAGTGACTTTGAGTAGATTACATGAAACCCTTTGAGGATAGAAATTTTTTATTTTAAAAGTAGCAATGAAACATCTATATAACAGCATGGTGGTGGTAATTAAATAATATTACATGCATTTAAAAAGCACAAATCCTGTCATTTAGTCATCCAATAAATGCAATAAATGGTTGTTATTATTATTAAATGACTCCAGAAAATTACTTGTACCATATTATCCTTCCTTCTAAAATTTTCTGTTAAGGGATCACAAGGATCACCATTGCTTAATTAGTTTATGAAATTATAAACTCAAGGTATATAAATATACATTTATAGAATCACAAATTTTATGAATGATGAAATTGACCCCTACTTGTTTTCAAGATAAAAATACTGATGCTTAGATGGCTTCAGTGACTTGTTCAAGTCATTTGCCTGTTTTGAGAACCCACACTTGATAATCCTGAGAAGTTCCTTGCACTTCAGAGTACCTTGCCCTTCCTACTCACTCCTTCCCCACTCTCTCTGTAGTTTTCATCTGCATTATAAATCTTCCTCCTCTCATGGACACTTCTGATTCCTACTCCTTTGATAGTGCAGCTGAGCTGTTCTATCATTGATGAGGTGTGAATGAGACGCTGTTATTAATACAAATAGAGGCACCCTCTGGGTATTATGTGTTTATCAGATCAAGCATCAAAATATGAAACTACAAAAACAACTAATGAAAACAAAAAGAATATTGTTAGCTAAATTAATGCTGTCATTTTCCCCTAGTGTGTCTTCAAAGTGAAATGGTCCAATGGCAAAAATAGAACAAGCTGGGAACACAGTTATTGAGGGTTTGAAACACAGATTTTATTTCCAATGTGTTAAATTGCTCTAGTGTCAGTGGTGAATGAATATTAGCATGTGAGGACCACCATCCTAGTCCAGTATTTTCCTTCCCAGCTATTCTAATAGAAGTATAATATAAAATAATAGTCACATCAACAAAATGAATCTATAGTTTGCAGCTTAATCCAGAGATTCCCTCTCTTCTTTCTGCTCTCCTACCAACTCTAGGAACTTAAAGTCATTGCCACTGTCCCCTTCCACTGTCAAAATATTTTTAGTGGCCCCTACAACTGTGTTTCAGATGGAGTAGGAATACCAAATAAAGAAGGCATATTACCTTGCATGTTTATTTGTTGAAACTAAGTAATGCTCTTAATAGTAGTGAAATTTGTATCTGTAAACTCATGTTCGCCCCTTTTCAAGTTAATGGTAGTCTTCTCATGGTTTTTCCCTGTGTGATCAGTGCTTATAAAACAGAACATATTAGCAGTTGTGTGGGCTGGGAGCACAGTCAAAGGTCAAGTTTGCTTTGTGACCTAGAGAGTTGCCTTGGTTTAAGGACAGCAGTAATTTAAATACTGTTGGTTCAAGGTAGTTTTGTCAACAAAAAAAAAAAGTGTGTTAAAAAGGGGATGTTTATGATTCCTTTTTGTTCTATGTATCTATTGTGTTTTAATGAGGGTGTGATTCTGCTAGAGGAAATCTGAGTAATAACAGGTAGTGTGATTCCATTTTTAGGAAAGTTACTTACTTTGTTACTAAAGTTGATGGCAGTTTCTCCTATAAATGCTGTCTATGCTCCACACGCAGAGAATTCTGAACAACAGGATCAGCTCTGATGGCAGAAAATGCACAGTGAGCATGACATGCTTATCAGCTGAGACATTCTGACTGAAGCTCAGGTCGCAATGATATTTTACTTGAGATTCAAGAATGCAGAGCATAGATTCTGTAAGAGAAAGTGAAGATTTGTTTAAGTAACTTATCTAAAGACATTGCAATGTTAACTGCTTTCACTCCTTCAGATTCCAAACGTTGCTTAACACTTGATTTGCTTTGTATTGAGAATTTAGAAGTAAATAAAATATGGTCTCTGGCATCCAGAGTGTCACAGTCAAATAAGAAAAAGATAGGTAGATATTACCAAATAACATGAGAGATTCTGGGGGTCAGAAGGAAGAGGTAAAATGATTCCCTAGCATAGGCTGCCATAGGTAAGTGAGGAAGGGCTGAGATTCCTCAGAGGAGAGACAGAAGAGTGATAGACACCTGAACTAATCCTTGAAGAATAAGTAGAAATTCTCTGGACAAGGCTAAAAAGTATTAGATATAGAATAACATATGCAAAGAATGCTACAAATGGAAGCTGTGCTAAAAATAGTCATTTTGAAAAATAGTCATTCAGCTTCCTGGTATTCATTTTATTTTGCCTGGAAAAAATACTCACGTAGCACATGAAAAATAAGAAAAATAAACAAAACACATGCTCCTGTCAGTCTCTAGGGCCTAAATATGTGTCATCAAATATCTTTACGTATAGGCCATACTCAGAATGAGAATGAGACATTTTCTGAAACTGTTGAAATATCACAGGCATCCCATTGACCATCACCATTCAGTCATAATTGGAAGCTAAAATGTATAAAGGGACTTATTTTCTGATGAAAGGATGGATGTTTATGCTATTTCACAACTGCACCACTTTTTCAATACCATTTTATTACCATTACTTCTTAGAAAACTTAATGCTGGATCACACTGGATATGATATTTCATGCTAAAACCCCCCTAATGTGCTTCTCTGTCTGACATTTGCCATGCCCCAGGAAAAATTTCTTGTCAGAAGCCTGCATAACTTCATGTCACAGAAATTAAAGGAGCAGCTTTTCACACAAATGATATTTTTAACATGCAGGAAAGAGTTCTCTCTTGGGTCAGTAGAGTACAGGAAATAAAAATCCTTGGAAATCTCTCTGTGAAGATGTATATGTCCAGGCTTACAAAATTTTTTTCCAAGAAGCTACTTATAAATTTAAAGACACAGAATGTAGGTTCTGCACAAAGATAGGACATATTAGGAATTTTTTTTAAATTCAGAATCCCTTAGCATGAAGGCTAGAAATGGAGTCTCTCAACTATTCACAAAATTTGGCATCAACTGTCCTTGTCATTAACAGAGATGCCTAGGGACTGCTTGGCTAACAGCACAGGGGACGTTGTGGTATTGGTGAAAGCATCACAAACAGTATAAGTATAATGGAATTGAATATTGGGTATGGCACATCATTAATAAAGATATCTTTTATGATAATTTTCAAAAGACTATCTGCTGAAAATTTTGAAAGAATTATGTGTTCTCTAGCAATTTGACACTTAACACTTTTTATTTTCTAACCATATGTTAGGCGCTGCATTAGCACTCTGCAATGGAAAAGATAAAAGAGATCAGTCTTCATCCTGGTAGGAGGTAGTGAGTGCAGAGTTGTTATGGCCGAAAGCAGTGTTGCTTTCTTCACAACCAAGCTTCCTCCTGTCATCACAAATGAGCCATGCAAAAGTCTTTCTTGAGGGGGTGGAAAACTGTCACAGAATCTAAACACTCTCCCTATAATTCTAATCCATTCTTCTCCCCTCTTCTTTTTTATACCTCCATTTCTGAAACCCAGCAAGGATTAGAGTATACGGTATAGATTAGAAGAGCTGTTGGGGCCAGAGATTGGGGATAGATCATGTGGAACCTTCTAGGCTTTTTGAATTTGGAATTCTGAATATTACTTTAAATGACATGGAAAAACATGAAAGACGTTGAGGCAAAGAGCATGACATATTTTAGCTTTTAAAAGGGTCATTCTGGCTACTGAATGGTAGGAAGAGATCATGGAGTATACAGAAAAAAACAAGGGATATATGTGGGAGGCTACAATAATAATCCAGGCAAGAGATAACAGAGACATGGACTAGCTTGGCAATGGTAGATGTGGTAAACAATTCTCTCTCTCTCACTCTTTTTTTTTTTTTGAGAGAACAGGATTTATTGAGAGCACAGAAAAACTCCCACAGTGGGAGGGGACCCCAAGGGACTGTCTGACAGTTTTCAAGTTCTAAATATATTTTGAAGTTAGAGTGAGTAGGATTTGCTGATGACTTGAATGCAGGGTATGAAAGAAAAGATTCAAAGATGAAACCACAGATATGGAATTTGGAAGGATGAAGCTGCTATATTAACTGGGATGGAGATGACTTTAGGCAGAGCGGGTTTGATGGTGGAGATCAGCTATTTTGGAGGGAGGCATGTTAAATTTAAGATGTCTGATAACTGTCTGGGTAGAGATATGACATGGGCAACTGTATATAGGTCTATGTTTTAAGAGGGAGGACTGGTTGGCATACGTTACCAGTTGACAGCATATAGTAGGTATTTAAAGCCACGGGACTGAAAAAGATCACCAAAGAACTAAGAATTAGGGCATTCTAGTATTTAGAAGTTATGGAGATAAGATTCCAGAATATAAAATTCATTTGCAGAACTGAAGTTTATGTATTTGAAAAGACCAAGATGGAGCTGATATACCCAAAGAGCAGTCATTTTAACACTGCCTAGTTCTGTCATAGTCTCTTAACATTGCCTAGCTTGCCCTCTAATCAAAGACAGAACCAGTTCCTCAGAGGTAGCAATTGATAATTGTTTTACAACCCCTTCCCACCTTGTTTTGTACTAATTAGCTTTTCTATTCCAAGTATTTGCATAAGATACAAGTTAGCCTAATTAGCCCTTCATGAACTTCATGACATAGACCCCCCCATCGAACATGACAACAGTTATGTGACTAACCCACCCATCTGCCTACCGTCTATTACATGATGTCAAATGTCAGTACCTGTGCTTACCTGTCCCCTTCAGGATGACATGAAATAGACCACGACCCAATCACTTTAATAACTTGCCCCATCAAAGGGAAGGCTTTAAAGTATTCAACCTCAAGCAGCCATTTGCCACTGTTTTGTTAAGCACTGGCCAGGCCATGGTTTCCTAAGCTTTGACCTCCTCTTCTTCCTTGAGGAGGTGAATCTTCTCTCTCTCTCTCTTTTCCTAATTTACTTTCTAAATAAACTATATTTTTCAATCTAACTTCTGTGCAATTCTTTGTCTCTTTTGTGTGACACTAGATAGCAAACCCCCCTCCCCCCACCCTCCCAACCCCCATATGACCTATCATTTTGGAAGCCCCACTGGAATTTTGAACTAACAGTATTTATATGCATTAGTTTGTCAACTAGTCCCAAGTCAAAGAAATAAGACAATATAAAATAAACAAGATGAGGTGAATTGTAAAATAATTTTCAGTTATATAGCTAGATGATCTGAGAGAATTCATTTAACAACTAGACAAAATGCTGACTTTGTAAAAAGCATGTTGCTTTCTAAAATGCTTAAAAACAGGCACATTGTATCATCAATGGAAAATTCCTCAGTTAAATCAATGAATGAGTTTATTATTTCAGTAAGAAAATTGGTTGACCTGACTTATGTTGCAAATAGAAGATTACTACACAAAGAAAAATGAGAAAAGTATGTCTTTAATCATCTCTCTGTTTCTTTTTTTAAAAAATTTGCATGATGACCAATTTTATTGGAGACTTCTGCCTAATAATAAACCCAAATATATATAATTTTTTGACCATGGGTTAATCCTGGAGTTTCACTTAAAATTCTGTCACTGAAAATTCTAGAGTCTGTCATGCTAACTCTATTAGAAACTTTGACATTATGCAAACCCCCAACCTACCTCTGCCAAAGAAACCAACCTGTTTATTAAGTACATAGACTCCTAAGTTGATCTGTATCTCATATTGATAAGGAGAGGGTGGGTAGTAATGACAGAGCCAATTGAATCCAAGCCATTTATAACTTTTAACATATTTTCTGCCCATAAAGAGTATATTTTGGCAGGGCAATTGTGTTATTATTCCAGAAAGAAGATGATGCATCATCTTGGTAACATAAACCTTTTCCATGAGTAACTGGCATAAGTGCTTTGGTATAAACAATGTCTAGCGACCTAGAACTAATTCTAAATTTTTTAAAAGTATGGCAGTATATTCTATGTCATAAGACTTGAAATAAATTTTAGCAGGCAATTGCTGTTCTTGGGAAATGACCATGCAAGAATGTTTGGATTTTAATAGCCATGTTCTGAGAAAAGCTAGAAATCTCCTGAGACCCATCACAAATCTTTCAGGCCTGCAAAAATCAAATCTTGTTTTCATTCATGAAAACAAATTGCCAAATACTATTTTTAAAAAATAATTATTTATTTAATTTTCTTGAGCTTAAAGAATTCATAGGCAGGAATCTTGGGCAAAATTTCACTATTGCATCTTTTCATCTGAATAAGATCAGTTTTAGAATGTAGTACAGACACCACAGCTGCCCTAAAAGGAAGTGGTTACTTACCAGATTTTTTTTGCCTTCAGTGGTAGAAAGCAGTCTGTCCAGCTGATTTTCTAATATAGCTTTGCCTTCAAATGTTCCACTACTGCCTCTCTTTAGATTGTGCTTAACTTTGGTAAAAGAAACAAAACCTAACTCTGGTGCACTTATCCTTTACTCATTCTAATCACAATGGGGCTAGGGCTCAATATTGAAATACTGTATTGAAATACTGCATTGATTTAGAGACAATGTTACTGTGCACACGACATGTCCACATAGTTTACAGGAATAATAATGATAAAAATCCATCCCTGCCCCAAATAAAAGCAACTTAGATTATTTGATAGTTTGTTTATTTCTTTCTTGTTTTACTGATAATCAAAAAGTAATGATAAGAATTTAGGATAATTTAATATGAGATCTTAACTTATGCCTAACTTGTCTGCCACATAATAAGTTTTAGAAATTAAGTATATTAAGTATATTGCTATTATTTTGGGTAAATCATCACTTTTTACACTTTCTCAATAATTACAGACACTTATAAATGGGCACCATGAGAGGAGTTCATCTATTTCTTATAGTTTCAGGGAAGACTGAATTTAATCTTTACCGCGGGCATGTCCAGAAATATCCCTATAACCGCAACCTCAATGACTAACCTGATTTCTCTTAAAAATAAAATCCCTGATGCCAGAAACGTTTTCTCATTGCTGGCCTCACAGAGAGGCTCCAGCTGCCTCCACTCCATCCCCACTCCACTTCTGAGGAGGTGGTTGAGATGGTGCAATAAAAAAACGAAGAACACCAGGCCACATTTCCAAGAGAGTTGTTTCTCTTTGGCACACTGTGGGATTGCTTAACTTTACTTACATAAAATTTTGTATCACTAAACTGATGTTCTCATTTTATTAAAAAAAACAAGAACACATAAGTAGTAAAATATGCTTCTGTTTTTGAGTCACCTAAAATAATCTTATATAATGGAAAATACACCTAGAAAGTTTTAGTTCGGCCATGTTCTCCGTGCGTTGATCCCTTTGCTGGTTAGCTGTGGATTGTCAAGTTCAGTTTCCTAGCTGCTAGGGCTGTCTCAACCATTATAGTCTTAGCTGTAAAATGCGAATACTGGGCCAGATTAAATTCTAAAGTCCTTTCCATCAGTAAAATTCTCAGGCTTCTATGTAGTTCAGTCTTGACTGAACATGAAGTTCAGCAGCCCTGGCAGGCACTTGCACCTGTCTGAATCACATTACATGCCTTCTCTTCAACCTTTCTCCCTCTAGGCTTGATGCCCCAGTTTGTACTTCCCTTTGTGTCTTTCACATTCAGTCATTCAGCTTTTCCAGTGATATCTTTCTGGCTGGATTTGAAAAGGAAGGTGACACTGGAGCTAGCAGTGTGACCAGCACGGTGTAAATCACCTAGGCAGAGAGCAATACAACATCCAGAGTTAGAAACACAACATCCAGGGAATAGATGGCAAGGTTAGCAAGCAAAAATAGTGGGGGGGATGGAAAAACCCCAAAGGTGTGAAATCTCTGACTTTTCCCCCCATTTTGTTTCATGTTGCTTGTTATTATTTTTCTTTCTTCCCGTTCACTTATCTTTGTGTTCCAATATACAGTGTGTATCTTCAACAGTGATGAATCATAATTTTTGGAGTTCACAAGAAAATATTTTCTGACTTAATTAAAAAATCAGAAAAATGAACCTTATCCATCCAGAAGTATTTCTTATGAGTAAAATGGAAACCTCAGCAAAACTCTTGGAGCAGGGGCAACAAAATGATAGGGCCGTGGATTAGATGTAGCCTTGACCTCTGGAGTCAAACCCACCTGTACTTTCGACTTGGGCCAGGCTAGAGGTAAGCAGGATAAACAGGAATATCTAGTCTTTGTGTTACTTCATAAATTACTTGGGGAGGAAGTTGTTAGAAGATGTCCCATATTTTCATCCTCCTGTCTTTTGTTTTGTTTTGTTATTTTTGATTAAGAATCTCACTCTGTCACCCAGGCTGAATTTCAGCATCACTCTCAGGGCTCACTGCAGGTCTCCCAAGCTCGGGGGATCCTTTCTCCTCAGTGTCTCGGGTAGTTGGGGCTACAGTTGTGTGCCAACATGCCTGGCTAATTTTTTGAGTTTTTGTAGAGATGAGATCTTGCTATATTGCCTAGCAAGGTCTCAAACTCATGGGCTCAAGCAATCTTCTTGCCTCAGCCTTTTTTATTTTTTTAAATTTTTTATTTTAAATATGTGGGGTACAATTTAGGGTTAAGTATACAAATGTCCATTATGCAGATACTCTTGTTGATGAGGTATGCCCCCCCCAGCAGAATTCCACTACTGCCAATCTTTTCCCCATCTCCCCACCCTCCTCACCTCCCCCACTTACCTCTCTACTTCTCTTGGTCTTTGTAAATGCTGGGATTACAGGCATGAGCCATTGTGCCCAACCCATCATTCCTATCTTAATCCTGATCATAGTCAACAGGGAAAGCTGTAAAACTCATATGTTTTCAGCACAATAGAGAAAATGGGATGTCACCATAATGATGGATCCAATGGACAATTGGTGAAGTGTTAACATTCCTGGGGGATATATTTTCCCATGGAGCAGCCATATTGTATGCCTTTCTTCACAAGCTGTGCATTAGACCAAACACCTCCAATCAGAGGTGCATCTATGATCATTAGATCTAAGCAGGGAAACTTGTTTCCCTCAGGCACCGGATCTACAGATAGCTGGAGTTTCACATCTTTATCAGGGCTTACTAATGTATTAGTGTGAGCTCATACACAATGGTCTCTGCAGTTACCACAACTTGATGCATGGAAAGTTATTCAGCAACTGTAAATCATTGGAATTTTTTAAATGTTTGGGTAATTAAAGATTCTCATGTAAAGGGCAAGTATTCATTTTATTTTTTGCATCAATGTATGGGGTGCTTGTCCAATTTTGTTACATGCATAGATTTTGCAGTGGTCAAGGAATATTTAAGGTATACGTCACCCGAATAAAATACATTGTACTCATTAACTAACTTCTCTTTATCCTTCCTCCTCCCACTCTCTCACCTTTCTGAGTCCAAAATCTATCATTCCACTCTCCACATAAACAATTTCTAACTCTCAAGTATGAGAGTTAGAGTATTTGTCTTCCTGTGCCTGACTTGCACCATGTAAGGTACAGTCAATTCTATGCATATTGATGCAAAAGACATGATTTCATCTCTTTTTATGGCTGAATAGTATTCCAGGTCTCATGTTTTCTTTATCCATGTATCCATTGATGGACACTTAAACTGAGTCCATATCTTTGCTATTGCGAATAGTGCTGTGATAAATATACCAGTATAGATGTCCTTTTAATATATTGACTTCTTATCCTTTGGGTTGATACTCCGTAGTGAAATAGGTGGATCAAATGGGAGTTCTACTTTTAGTTCTTTGAAAAACCTCCACACTGTTTTTCATAGAAGTTGTACTGATCTACATTCTCACCAATGGTGTAAGAGCTCAGAAGTATTCACTTTATTATTTGTTTATTTTTTGAGTTGGAGTCTCATTCCATTGCTCAGGCTGGAGTGCAGTGGCATGCTCAAGGCCACCCCAGTGTCGACCTGCTGGGCTCCAATGAACCTTCCACCTCAGCCTTCCAAGTAGCTGGAACTACAGGTACGCACTACCATGCCTAGCTAATTTTTTTATTTGTAATTTTATTATAGAAACGAGGTCTCACCAAATTGCCCGGGCTGGTCTCAAACTTGAGGGATCAGGCAATCCATTTGTGTCAGCCTCCCGAAGGGCTGGGATTACAGGCTGAGCCACTGAACCTAGCCAGAAGTATTCACTTTAAATTCTGCCCATCTAGCCACTGTGTAGGCCAAATTTATGTTTCTTTTATATTGCTTTAGTATTAATTTTAAAAGGAAGAACATAATTTCTTACTTAATATTTGTAAATAATTTATTCATTCATTTTAAAAAATAATTATTTTTAAAAAATGCTTTTATAATCCAGACATCGTTTTAGGCATTTGGGGCACAGTGCTGAACAGAAATAGCCTTCCCTGCTTGTGGAGCTTATATATCAGTTGAGGACTTGTGCTATGAACTTATAGCCATAAATATTGCAATTATGTCGGTCTTCATTGATTTGTAAGCACAATAATCTGTGAAAATATTAATGGACACTGATTATTCAGAAAGCAATTGACTACCATGTGGAATGCCATTATTTATAATAATTATTGTTATTTATGGACTTGTGTGTGTGAGTGTGTGTGTTTGTGTGTGTGTGCGCGTGCCTGAGTGTTCAAAAAGAACTGAAATATGTGGCTTTTGTTTGTTATCAACTATGTTCACAAGAGTATAAAATTTAGGTGAGGATTTTCTGCTGTAATTAAATGATGATAAACTTATCTCAGATGATGCAATATGTATGTTTATATATATGTGAGGGTCCTCAAGAATTAGATGAGTGATGGAATTAGGTGAGAAAAACAATGACCTGTAAATAACAAATAAAGTGGAATTTAACCAACAAGGATGCCAAAATAGAAATTTTTGCTATTTGACTTTGAATTTTTCATAGAAAACCAAGAACTCCGTTTGCATAAAGCTTTTTCATAGCTTCAGTGGAATAACTGATGAAGGCACTTGTGTGTTTCGCCATCCTGAGGAAGTACATTTATCAGATGGTAAAGTTCCATTTAGACACAAAATGAATTTCTTCAAATTTTAGAGAAAAGGAAATAACTGATAGCCTAATTTTTAAAAATTCCTTAACTGTTTTTGTTTCTTAGGGAATGTCAAGTGGACTCTGAAACTAGAAACATCCACTGACCGAACTTGGTAGCTTAGCAAATCTGCCCATATGGGTTTGTGTTAAAAGCATCTTTCTTGAACTACAAAACTGACTGGAATCACATTTATTCATGAATTTTAGCACTAACTGCTTATTCCTGTATTAACTTGGCTTGTGTGCAGTAAAAATGTGCAAAGTGCAATGTTAAAGGAAAAAAAGAAGAATTTCTGGCTTTTATATGCATATGGGTTCATTGTTTAAAGGTAAAACATTTATGCATCAGTGAGATCTTCCCATGAAACGGCCAAGTTTGAGAATGTTTTCTTTCCTTATGTCCTCAATTGAAGGTATAAAGCCTGCTTTAACTAAGCAGAGGCAAGGTCATACAATCCCATGGGCTACAGCCACTTAAATGTGCACTAGAATAGAATATTTGTCTGAAGTGAGTTATATAACAGAATATGTGATTGTGATGACTATCCTTCTGAAATCTGTGTTTGAAGAAAAATGACTATCAGAGGGAGTGCAATAGCTCTCTACCTGTGATCCCAGGTTGCAAGGAAAATAGGTTGATCAGATTCAGTGATATTGCAGGGGAAAGATCTGGTGGCCGTGATAATCATGCTGGCAGTGCCCTTTGAAGATTAGGATGGGAATGGCAGCAACTGTCAAATGAAAGACTGGCGAAATTAAAACTGATGACCACATTACGCATTACACTGAAGCTCATCTATTATACTCAATGAAAGGAACCATGCAATACAAAGAGGAAAGCCACACTTTTTTGCTCATTCCTAATTTTATCTCCCCCCCCCCCGCCCATCTGTTTCTATTCCAGCTCCTTAACTCATTCTAGGAGAGAAAGAAACAGGTTACTTTAGGATTTAGGGACCAATTTCAGGGCTTTTTAAAACACAAAATGTAATACAAATATGAAATAACAAATTCTACTGAAAGGTTACCGAAAGGTTACAAAGCCCCTGGAAATATGAGCGGTTGTGAAGGTTAGTGCAATATATGGAGAAAACGTATTTCCTACTCCAAGATGTGAATACGGAATTTTGGGGTTTGATATGCCAAACACTGTCCCTAGGCACTGACAGGTTTAGAGCACATAAGAAATGAATTCTTTACTCAGGGTTGGAAACAGAAGCTCAGATTATATCATCTGTGGAAGGAACCATATTTCTAAGTCCAAAGCCAATAACAAACACACAGATAGACAAGTTACTTACAAGTTGCAATCAATGGGGTTACATAATGAAGAGTAGTTGCTGGGGAAGCAAGGGCCACTTTAGTTTAGGGTCAAGAGGGAGAAAGTCTTGTGATGAGCTACTGCTAAGGAAAATAAGATATATCATCATACATAATCGGTTGATGCCATAACAAACATCTTGCTCCAGAGACTGCCCTGTGTTCTGTGTTATTGCAGAATAATCTCATCTTTTCTGTCTGGAAGGCATCTTCTTGCTCTTCTGTCTGGCAACTTCATATGTCAAGTCTTCCCTGATTGAATCAGTTGGGAGATGGCCACCTTCCCTCTAGACTCCCTAGCTCTTTGTGAATACCTCTGCTACAACATTTACAATTGGTTGAAATTTCCCATTTACATTTGTTTCTCTAACAAGACTCTACGCTCTTTGAGGGTAGAGATCTTCCCACCAACACGTGTTAGCATATTACATGTAGTTGATTCTTAATAAATATTAAATATTTACTGGCTAAAGTTTAAATATTCACTGAATAAAAGAATGAATGATTATAAGAAAGACTGACTGTATGACAGCTCCAAGACTATGCTGATTAACCTAATTAGCTGAACTCCCTAAGGGCTACGAATACTCATAAGAAATTGATACATTTTTTAAGGATCTGCTTAGACAAGCTGAGGAATAAAGGCAAAAAAAAAAATCAATACTTCAAAGAAGGCAGAAGGCTAAAATTTCTTGATGTTTAAATGCATATAAACCTGAGTCAGAAGAAAAAATTAGAAAATTAAGGAATTTAAGTGACCTTAGAAAACATTTCGCCAAACTTTCAGAGAGAATGTAAATTAACTTCCCCAAGACCTCATGCATAGTTATTGGCAGAGGACCAAAATTCAGCTCTCTAAGCTTTCAATCCTGGGCAGTTTTCTCTGTTCTCATTGCTGTGACAACTCCATTTCAAATGTTTATACATCCAGCATGGAATGCAGATAATATGTATCTCTTCTCTTTTTGCTCTCACTGAATAATTTTCAGCAGCTCCTCCAATTGCTGTTTTTTGCCCTAGTTGTACCCTGCTGGGTTCATCCTTGCAGAGGACATCTGGTCATACAGCAAAGAGAATTATCCAGTACTTTTTCCAATATCCCCTCAGTCAATCAGTCAACAAGTTATTTATTGAGCACTTGCTGATGTGAGCAACACAGGGCTAATATGGTAGAGTTGGCTGCTTTTAAACTTAATGCATCAATTAAATAGCACTTTGCATGATTTTGACTTGGCATACCTCAAAGAACAATATTTTCCAAGGCCACTGTGAACTCAGTAATGGGAAGCGCACCCAGTAATTTTACATAGAATTGTGCATTTTGGCCTAATCCCCAGTGTAAGCTTTAAAAGCTGTCAGTTACAAAACATCCTGGGCTGAATTCTGTGTTCAGATGTTCAAAGACCATGTTCATCTGGTCTTTACATTTTATAACTAAAATTGAACACTCACAAAGCAATAGAATGAGAAGTATTTTCTTTTCAATATGAAGTTTTGAATGTTCCATTAAATTTTGGATTAGGGGCCAGAAGTATGGTGGGAGTAGGAATAACCATTAGGAGTTTGTAACAATTTTTGCTGATTCTATGCCATCCAAATATTCTACCCTCTGTGACTCAGAATTTGATTGAAACACAAAGAGATGGATTAAACTTTTTGGAAACAGGGTTTTTTGTAACAGTCTGTTAAGTCGCACTGCTTACTTCACTAGGCCTGAGGAGCTACTAGCACTGGGCCTGAGGAGTTGGTTGGCTGAGGGAGAAATGGGGATGGAGAGGCATGATCACATCACAAGCCTCAGGTGACATTGGAGTTTGAGTAATTCTTGGGATCATCCTGGTGTTTGGCTCCAGGATGGGCTTTCAAGTTTGGGCTTTCAAGTTTGCATGTGGGTGTGGTCTTTCTGCTCAGTGGACAACAGTTAAGAATGAAACAGGCTTGAGAAAAAATACAGAACATTCAGTTAAATCTGAATTTGAGGCAAACAACAAATAATATTTTAGTCTAGGTATATCTAAAGTATATTAAAAGTTATATTTACCTGAAACTAAAAATTCACTTTGATATCCTATATTTGTTATTTACTAAATCTGGCGATCCTAAATTAGAATTTTCTGTCTGTCAGTTACAATACAGACAAGAAGAAGCCTGGGTGTTACACCAAGACGGTCTGTGGATTCCATCTTGCATAGCTATGTGAATTAGTCATAACTTGTCTGGCAGTAGAGGTTTAGTATTAGCTCTTGGCTAATACTTGGATGGGAAACTGCCTGGGAGAAGCTTTGGGGGCAGTATTGCACACTGGTTAAGATCACAAGTTTGGAGTCACATGACATGAGTTCGGAACCTGACTCTGCGACTGCTAGTTAAGTAACTGGGCAAATTACTTAACCTTCTTGTACCGCAGCTTCTTCATCTGTGAAATGGGGATAATAGTATTTAACTTAAAGTTATAAAGATCAATGGATGAATACACATAAAATGTTTGGCACATCATAAAAACAATGTAAATATTAGTTATCACTGTTTATTAGGCCCACATACATTTTGAGATCTATTTTTACTCATTAAAAAATTAATGTTTGACTGCTTATATGTAACATTAACCTCAAGGCACCAATTTTGAATTAATTATTTGCATGAAAGGGCTTAACTTAACGATATGTTCCTGAGCATTTATTTGTTTAATTGAGAAAAACTGTGCATATTTAATTGTATGACCCCACACATAAAACCATCAGAGTCTGTGTGTCATTCAGGTTTTGTCAACTTCTATTGTAATATCACACCAGAGGAATGAAAATGTTTCATAAAAAAGATGCAGGAAAAAAGTAAAAAATTTTAAAATTGTTTTAAACATAAATAAAGCAGTATAAAAGGTAAGTGCCTTCATGAAGGTCCAGGTAAACTTTACATTCAATAAGGCCACCCTAAAAGGAAGAGTTACCAAGAAAATGTACTACAACTATGATATCAATGTGGGATCAGAAAAAAGAAAATGTGAGATAATGAGCTCATAAGCATTTAATGAGGAAAGTGGACTAAAAATTTGCTGAGCAAGAAAACTCTAGACATTTTAGATAAAGTCACAATTCTGATTCAATATAATCATGCCATTAAATTGAAAAGTATAAATATAATTTAGAATTCTATTTTTGGTCTATAAAAGAAGACTCATTCTACTCAATCTTTTAGTTAAGTCAGACATAGTGAACTTTTTCAGCTTCAATTGAAACATAAATGAAAATATAATTTCATTTATATGTAAATTAAATTATATCCAGTTATAAAGCAATTGCCACTTGAAATTGGGGGGGGGAAAGAAATGATGAAGGGTTTGGAAAAGAGAATTTTGAAGAGGATCTACTTTGAATTAAAAGCCCAGTGACCGTTGTTAACTGCATTTATAGCCCTGGTCTGACTCCTTGGCCCCTTGTGATTTTGTGGGCACAGTATTCCCAGGGAAACTTCAGTTCTTGCACATACCTTTTCAGCACTAGTGTTTGCAAAGGACCTCTCAGCATCATGGGGAGGGAATATTCAAGTCCCGAGACCCACGGAAGAATCCCTAGTGACAGTGATGCTTCTTCTAAGAAGGGACTGGGTTTTCTGGAGCAGCTAGTAAAGCTTCCAGGAAATACATTGAGATCTTGGAGCAGAGTACTGTTCAAACATCAGCCTTATGCTTATTAACAAAGAGGCAGTCACTGGATTGAGAACCTAGCCAATTAAAAGAGGGGCAAGATTGAAATCAATACATATGAGAACATCACATAGAGGGACTCATTGAGTGTTTGCCTGTTCACATGACTGGGTGGGATTCTTGAATCTCACCTTGTTCTCAGGGACTTTCTCCTGTGCTTCATAGGGAGATTGTAGAGCCTTGATTTCCCATTGTGATTAGTTTGAATTATTCACCTAAGTAGTACCTATTCGCTTCAACCCAGTTCTTGCAAACAAACAAAACAAACATGTTTAAGCAAAGTTTCTTTGGTCCTTTGAGTAAGAAATTTGACCTGTTTTTCCTTGCCAAGAGAGAAAAAAATAAATACTTAATGAATTGTATGGTTTTTTGTGAGTCGTGTTGTTTAGAATGGACTGAAAAAAGTTTTAAGCAAACTATTAGGGGTTATAGCTAGATGAACATAGCAATCTAATATTCAGTTTTATCAAAATTCATAGAAAATAAAGATGGTTCCCTCTTTGCTGATGCTCTCTGCAAGAACTTAGACCAGTTAACCATTTATTTTTCCAAGGCGACTATATATACATTTGCTTGTGGTCCTGTAATTAAATCAGTTTTTTGGTGAGTAGGTGTACAAAGAAGACTGAAGGAAGTGGCAAATGTTGCAAGCCAGATAGCTGAGGACAAGAGCAATGTGGGAAAAGCAGATAATTCAGCAAGAAGCCAAAACATTCATAGATGTCCTTAGTGAAAAGTCACAGGAGATGGTCGTCTGAACCTAATGAACTTCTTATGGTTAATTTTAAATCAGAATGCTAGAAACTTCTATTTTTTCTTGCTTCTAGAACAATGCTATATTGGACCAAGCTAGCCAACAAAACTTTTAATAATTATAAAATACCTGAAATATGTTGCATTTGTGATAATATATTAAAATGCTTTGTACCATTTTAACCAACAGAAAAGGAAGAAGTTAAGTGTATTTTTTCCCCCTTGATTTATAAACTTATCACATAGCTAATTTGTAACTCAAATTTGGACTTTCTTTTTTAACTTCTAAACAACTTTCTTTTTGGCCAGCATCTCTCCTGGTTTACAAGGCAGAGTTTCCGACAGATGACCTGATATGACAGTTCTATTTAAAGTGGTCTTGTAAGGTGAGGACATAGGGTCACATATGCTAAAGGACTGTAGAGTAAAAGGTAATTAGAAAAAAAATGCTTAGCAACTAGGAATAGAGATGAGTTAAACCTCATATAACTGATTTACAGTCCAGAGGGTATTTTTTGATTTGTTCATTTGGTTTTCATAGAGTGATCTTGGATCAGAAAAAAGAAGATAGTGAAAAAGCCAAGAACTGTTTTTAAATGCTAGGATTGCTTTGTCATATATTAAAGCATAATATAAACTTGAATAAGAAGACTATGATATCTGTCCAAGAATAGAACAATGAAACATCATAAAAAGTTTAGACCCTGATGTTTATAAAATGCTTGCATATGATAAATATGAGCTGCTAAACAATGACAAAATGACAGATTATTAATAGGTGGTACTGGGATAATTAATTACCATTTGGAAAATAATACATTCTAAAATCTCGTCATATAGTAAAATAAAATCCAAATGGAAAATTTACTTTAAAGGTAATTTACTTTAAATTTGTTTGTAAAAAACACAAACAAAGAAAAAAAATAGTTGAACAATTTTGATGAGAAAGTTATCTTCAGTATAAGCTTCTTCCCTCTCCTCTCAAAACATACAGATGACTTCCCCCTTAAGTTTTCATAAAACAATAATTATGATAAACAAAATAAAAAGATGAACAATTAATAAAAATGTTAATGAGAAAGGATGAAAGACCTTAATACATAAAGAGATTTTCTAAATCAATGAGAAAATAAATATAACTGTCCATGAAGATAGAACCCCACAGATCACCTCCCAATCCCCTCCAACCTCACAATATTCTATGCCCTCAATATCTGGCACACTGTAAATTCTCAACAAAATTTTGTTGAATGAAAAAATAGGTGGAGTTCAGTGACTCAACCTGTAATACCAGCACTTTGGGAGGCTGAGACTAGTGAATTGCCTGAGCCCGCGGGTTCAAGACCAGCCTGGGCAATTTGGCAAGACCTCATCTCTACAATAAATCAAAACTTAGCCAGGCGTGGTAGCATGTGCCTATAGTTCCAGTTACCTGGAGGGCTAAGGCCGAAGGATCGCCCGAGTCCAGTAGGTGAGTGTGCCACTGCACTTGATTAAGAAATATATTTTAATGTAATTATCTGAGCTATTTAAGAAGATTTCAGAGTAAAATTATGCATTGCTTTATTATCATTTTATTGAAAATTGGACCTGATCTATATGTCCACAATATAGGGTCACTTAAATTAATTGAAATACACACATAACATGAAATAATCAGCAGCCATTAAAATTGTGTTTCAGAGATTATTTAGTGACATGAGAAAATAACTAGGGCAGATGGTGCAAAAATACCAAGGTAAACAGAAATTCTATTTCTTGAATATTACTTTCATTGTGTTGATTATATCATAAAATTATATGTATGAGTTAACTCAATTCTGTGAACCTGAGACCCAAGTGGTTGAGGAAAGCAAGTTGTATACTTTTGCCCTAACTGTTTTTAAGAAGTGGGTTATAGTTTCATAAAGAAAGATGGGGAATTCATCTAAATGGTAACAGTGGTTACCTCTATAAGGTGGGACCAATTATGATTTTTATCTCTTTATTACTTTTGAATATCATCTGGTAATTAAAGTTGCTTTGCTTTTATAGTCAGAAGAAAAGCATGCTTTAAAACAAAAATTGAGTTCCTCCAGCCTGTTGAAATTCTGAGTGGATGGTTGCAAAGTATTCCAGGGAGAGGAAGGAGACTCACAGCCAGAGACTTGTCTCTGAAGAGGAGGTGGACACCAAGTGGTGCCTGGAGGTCTAAAGTTGCCTTGCTGTGAGAAAGCCTGGCTAGGCTGGAGCTGGTGTGGCAGGCTGGGACCAACACCTGCAAGGAAGCAGGCAGCTGAAGGAGAAAGAACATTTGGGAGCTCTGGGAATGTAAATTCTTCTTAGGGCAGTCTAACCCAGACAGATAAACCAGACCCTGTGAAGTGAATTTAACAGTATTCTCCTCTCCCCTCTCCCCCCTAAAAATATTCATGACCACATGGAACCTCAGAATACAATCGTATTTGGAAATAGAGTTTTTACAGATGCAATGATTTAAGAATGTTAAGAGTGAAATCATCAGACCCTTGAAGGAGGAAGCAGAGGAACATTTGGATATAGAAGCACATGGCTAAGAAAGCCATGTGGAGTTGGGGGTAGAGGTTGGAATGGTGCTGCCTCAAGCTAAAGGACAATGGGAGCCACCAGAGGCAGAAAGAGGCGAGGAAAATGTCTCCTCTAGAGCTTTTGGAAGAAGCAAGACCCTGCCAACACCTTAATTTTGGACTTCTAGTCTTCAGAACAGTGGAGAATAACTATCTGTTTTTCAGTCACCCAAATTGTAATTTGTTTTGACAGACCCAGGAAATTAACACAGCCTGGTGAGATGATAAGGCTGAGTAAAGTCTAAGAAACAAAGGAGCTGTCCAGTTCCCTTTAGTGGTAAATTCCTCCTCATCACTCTGGTCATCACACAGGGCAGCTCTGTCCTGGACTCTTGCTCTGCCTTCCTCCTCAGTGTTTGTGCCACTTGGCTTATATCAACTTCATAAATCAACAGTCTTCAAGTGAGCAGTGCCTTTCGTGATCTCATAGAAAAGGAGGTCAATGCGTCTATCTGAATGCTTACTTCTTGTATGGATTTGAAAGGTATCCACTAGAGACCTTTAAACTAGGCGCTAGGCATAGACTTTGACCTCCTGGTGTTTTAGCTAAAGAGGGACTGGTTTTCGTGTGAATTTTGGTAAAGTGCTTTTATGTGGCCTGTGGGAATAGGCAAAGGGGAAATCTCTGCAAAATTTTGTTTTTACCAGACTGATAAAATGTGAAATACAAGTTTGAGATCCATTGGTCTCTTCTGAAGCTCTCTGATGAGGCACAGAGATTGACAGAACAACAACAAAAAAATAACCTCCCCTTCGCCATGTTAGAAGAAGACTTTCCATGCAATTCTTAATAATTTAGAGAAAAGAGTGACTCTGTAGGAATTCTCACTTCTATGGTAAATATCTCTTATAGATAAATTGCCAAACAGGACCAGATGCATATGTTGGATGATTAATAAGTCAAGCAAAATGAGATTTCAGAAAATACTGGTGTCTGTGTTTAAGGTTCATCACCTTTAAAAAATAATATTAGTGGGAAACACCGTTTATAGTATAAATGGGAACAATATGAACCTGTGGCTTTGCAGTGGTATTCACTGATGCCAAATGGATCCTGCTGTTGGTAGCTTATTTATGACTGTGGTATCATCTTAGGCAGAACACAGAGAAGCAGCCATTGCTGATTTAGTTATTAGGCATAAGCACAAAGGGTTAGGAGCTTCTAGGGCATTATTCATTGACAGTAATCTGCAGCCTGCTATGAACAATGTTGCATGCTGTGCAAATATAGCAAAGGTACCTTCATAAATAATGCCAGAAACACTAGTGGTGCCAAGGCAGATAGAAAATATTGATGGCAAGTTAATGTGTTAGGCCCCTGGGTTTGCTTAATTATACAGGCTGATTTACCCTAGGCAAATGAAGAGAATTGTCTTAGCTAAATGCAGGTTTTGGAGTTCATAATCTTGTCTCTCTTTCCCTACCCCCAGGCTTAAGATAGATCCTTCTAATAATGATGCAATTTCCTTGGCTCCCTCTGAAGTCAATCTTCTTACAAGATACAGTGCTGTTGTTCTTATTCTGGTGATGGGAATGAAATGTGTTTTTTATTCTTGTAATTATCTTCTACCAGCAACAGAAATGGATTTTTAGCTTGTCCTGAGATGTCAACATCTGCTTGTTTTCAGGATGTTTGTCTGCATAGGAGGCGATCATCTTAACCCATTGCTCAATTTATGCAAAATAGCATCATTGCACATTCAGACCATATACCTGAGATGGGAAAAATGAGAGATAAGATTACTTGTGGAAATTTCTCTTCAGAATGTGAACATGTAACACACATTTGAAAGATAGGAGAGGGGATTTTCCATGGGATTGTCTAAGACAAGGTTCATTTGTTTCCAGCATCATACCAAATGACAACATGATAGGCAGAATAATGGTCCCCTAAAGATATTTACATCCCAATCCCTGGAACCTGTAGATATGTTACATTGCAAATGGCATTTTGCAGATGCTATTAAATTTAGGATCTTGGCCAGGCTCAGTGGCTTAGCCTGTAATCCCAGAACTTTGGGAGGCTGAGGCAAGTGGATTGCCTGAGCTTGCGGGTTCGAGACCAGCCCTGGCAGCTTGGTGAGACCTTGTCTCTGTAATAAATAAAAAAATAGCCAGGCATGGTAGTGTATGCCTGTAGTTCCAGTTACTTGGAAGGCTGAGATGGAAGGATCACTAGAGCCCAGCAGGTCGATGTTGGGGTGGCTATGAGCCTGCCACTGCACTTCAGCCTGAGTCATGGAGTGAGACTCCAACTAAAAACAAACAAAAAAATTAAGGATCTTGAGATGAAGAGATTATCCTGAATTACCTGGATAAATCCAGCATAATTTCAATGGTCCTTAAGAGTAGAAGAGGAAGGTAGAGCAGTTAGTGTCAGAGTGATGCAATATGAGAAAGATTCAACTGGCCATTGCTGACTTTGAAGACTGAAGGAGGTCTCAATCCAAGGAATGTGGGCAGCCCATGTATAAGCTGGAAAAGGCAAGCAGAAGATTTTCTTCTAGGTCCTCCAGAAGGAGTACAGCCCTGCTGACAGCTTGGTTTTAGCCCAGGGAGACCCATGTCAGATTTCTGACTTGCAGAACTGTAAGATCATAAATTTGAATTGTTGTTTTAAGCCACTGAACTTGTGGCAATCTTTTACAGCAGCGATTGGAACTAATATAAACAATAATAAGTAATTTATACAAACACCTCTGTCTTAGTCCATTTATAAATGAGCACCTGAAGCTGGGTAATTAATAAAGAAAAGTGGTTTACTTGGCTCATGGTTCTGCAGACTGTACAAGAAGCATGATGTTTTAGAAGAAGCATCTGCTTCTGATGAGAGCCTCAACTGTTTCTGCACGTGGCAGAAAGTGAAGTAGAGCACATATGTGCAGAGATTACATGGTGAGAGAGGAAACAATATGTGGGGAGAGGTGCCAGACTCTTTTTAACAATCTGCTCTTTCAGAAACTAATAGAATGGACAACTCATCTCCAAAGGAGGGCGTTAATCTATCCATGAGGGATCTGCTTCCATGATCCAAATATCAAATCCCCCACCTTCAACACTGAGGATCACAGTTCAGCATAAGTTTGGGATGCAAACATCCAAACTATTTACAACCTCTATTAAGAAGATGATCAAGTTGACTAAATCAGTTACATTAAGAAACTTTACTGAATGTTATATACCAAGCATCGTGCATAGGCATTGGTGATGTATCAGCAAATGATGTATGAACATTCATTTTTTTCTCAAAATAGTATTTAGTACCTACCATTTGCAAGATACTGTTCAGGGGATACATGGGTGAATAAGAAAGATAAGCATCTGATAAACACCTGCTCTCACAGAGATTATGTTCTTGTATGATAGAAAGCAGATAAAAAGCAAGTGAATAAATAACATAATTGCAAGTTGTGTTTAGTGCTATAGGGAAAATTAAAGCAAGAAAAGTAACAGAAGTTAACTGAAGGAAATCCCTTATAGTTCAGCTGGACAGGGAAAGAATGAAGAGGAGGAGATGACTTTTGAGCTGAGATCTGAAGGTTGGAGGTAGGCTTCACAAACTCAAATGTGGAATTTCCCAGGCTTTAGGGAAGGGAAAGGTGTTATTGTGACACGGACATAGCTTAGTGAATGTGAAGAACTGGAGATGGCCAATGTGAACAGAGAGTAGTATGAATTGTGAGAAAGTTGAGGAGAGACTGGTGGAAGTCAGATCACTTAGTGCTTTCTGGGCCATTAAAGAATTGACTTTCAGAGAAATAGGAAATGAATGAAGTCTTTTAAGCATTGAGTGGCATGATCCAATGGATGTTATTGAATGGCCTTGAAAAAAATTGCTTTTTTAGTATTATTTGGATTTTGAACCTAAAGTGAATTTTATAATGGTTAGCACAATTCCTTCTACTGAATAGAAACTGGTACCCACATTGGTTGATTCACTTGTTTAGACACAAACCTGTCTCATGTCCCTAGTTCCTACTCTTTTCACTGTGCTGCCCACCACATATGCTCAATTTTACTGATTTTTCTTCAATATTTGCTTTTCTCTCTCCCCTCTTTTTAAGTAAAATCAATTGGGAACCCAGATCTATTGGGTAGGGACTAAAGAAGTTATCACAACCACTGAAACTGAACTCCGAAGTTGTAGATAAAGTATTTAAGGGAAATAAAATCTCTACTGTGCTCATCTCTATGATCTTATATTCAAGAATGACTTATGGTGGGTCTTTCACATTGTTTTATGAAATAAACTATTTCTAGTAACAGCCTGCATAACTTTTAAAAAATTTTTTTCTTTGTATTTGCCAAAGAGAGAAAAGAATAACACTGAAAATTGAAGGGTTGGCAGTTGCTAGGCACCAAGCTGACATTTAGGAAGTGGCAATGAAACTCAGGAAGATTTAAAAATAAACAAGCATTTTAATATTTAACCACAATTCTGATGATTCGGATTAAGTTATCTGATTACTAGTTTTCTTCAAACAGACTTTTAACAAGAAAAATGGAATAATTCTCTTGAGTTGTCTAGCTCTGTTTCTATTTAATAGAGTTATTTTTCCTCCTAATATGTTTGTCAGAATCACTCAAGTTTACTTTTATAATTTTGGGTTTAGTGGTTAGAGGGTAAGCTGTTATTTGCAAGGCAAAATCAAACTTATGTCTTTTAAATTTTGGTAAAGTTGGTTTGAATATTTCCTTGAAGAGATCCTTATAATATGGGTAGAAATGGGGTAAATAATTGACTCATTCCATGATCACTGGTAGGTTTTTTTCCTACCTTCATGAAGAGCTTTATGCTCAGAACTCCAAACTCTGACCCTCTAAACTAATTGATCAGACCTTAAGAGATGTCACCAACTGCATTTCCTTTCTTCCAATCCATTTCAGAGTCTTTGCCACTCTGAAAGAAAGGCACAGTTCTACAGAGGCTTGGTGATCCTTGTGGTAGATAATGCCAGATTTGTGTACTGAATTTTGTATCTATAGTCATAAATGCCAATAAAAAAATGAGTTAGACCTAACCCTACGAGAAAGAGCAATAATATGACAATGAGTTACTTCACAGAATTAGCAACACAGACCAATGACACATAGCAGCATTGTGTCAGACTGCTTGGGTTTGAAACTTCTGCCATTAACAAGTTGTGTGACCTCAGGCAAGTCACTTATCTGTTTTTATTTCTTCATCTTTATGAAGAAGAAATAACAAGTATCTCATTGTTGTTAAGATAATTGAATGAGATGATTTCTATAAAACTCTTCAAAAAATGCCTGGCACAGTTAATACTATAAAAATGATTTGATAAAGTAACATATAGAGATGTACATGGGAACACTCTCTCACCATTTCCTAGTTCTTTGCTCCACTTTTCTCTCCCATTTTCTTAAACTACACCTAAAAAAAAGGGAACTATTTAATTTTTTACAAAAAACAGTTCTTATGAATAAATACATACCTTATTTCTATTTATAGCAAGTCAGTCTTTGTTTTGCCTGGTTCCCATATGCGTACATTTCAGTTACCACGGTTTAGTTAAAACAGTCCTCCAACAACATGGTTCCAAGGGCAGTTACCACATATAGTACGTTTATTGAATAACTGCATAAGACCTCAACTTCCTGTTAACTTTTCAGTCACATTCACTATACAAATATCAAATGTGCATTATGCTCACTGACCAGTCATGTCCCTTTTATCAGTGATTGGTCACTGCACAGCTGTTTTCAGGCCACATACTGACAGCAAAGAATAAAGTTGTCTTACCTTCTTGTCTTCCCTTGATAGATCCACATGTCATCTTACACACATAGGTAATTGCTAGAGGGAATTGACCAACAAAAGTGAAAGTCCAGCAAAGAAACAGAAGGTGTTAGTGAATTGAAAGAATATAGATTGAGCTGACCATGAGAATATAGAAGTATAGAAATAGCTGATCACAAGAATGTTGAGCTAGAATTTGAGAAATTCTACATCTGTAGCCAAAGGACCTTAGGGAAGATGAACTTATTGACATTAATGAAAAAAGAGTTTGTGGCAAAAAAGAATTAAGCTATCCTAGATGAATTGGCATCTTTGCATTAAAAGAACTCTCAGAGGTATTTCATGACATTGAAAGCACAAATTATGGCATGTTTGAAGTTGATCAAAACTCAGAAGGTAGTATAATTTCCTAAAGCAAGAATGATACTCTCTCTATATCTTAAGTTACATGTTGATAAGAAGAAAAAGGAAAACACCATTCAAATGACTTTTGATGATAGCAAAAAGAAAATGATTTCAGTTCTCAATGGCTCTAAGTATGTTAATATCAAAATAACTTCAAATGAATATGTTTCAATTATATTAAATGATATAGAAAAGTAATATAAAAATTAGTATCAATATGTTTATGATGCACTAAATAAGTGCACGTTTATTCTGCTTTTTTAAACATTTCCTCAGTGTTTATAAACTGTGATAATAAGAGTTTTTTAAGTTTTGAGAAAAATTGTAAAGGTCATGGAACAATTATAACTTTTTCCATAGATCATTAAGATGTCTTAGTACAGTTTCAGCTTGCATAGCTATTTAAATGGCTCTGTGCTGCCCTGCAAAGTAAGGACTACCTGTAGTGTCTTAGAGGCAACTCACCCGATAGAAGGAGTGGGAAAGACCATCTGAGGAAAATGGTTGTGCTGGTTGGCAAAGAGGCTTCAAAACCATAAAGGTTTTGCTCAGACAAATAGCAAATTATTCTACACTTGGGATGTTCTTGAAACAACTTTTAATCACCACTCTAGAGTATCAGAAAACTTCATTCATTTTGGTTGCTCAGAAACAGATTCTCAGTAGACCTGCCGTCAGCATTGTCATTTCTTGGCTGTATATTTTTCACGAGAAGTAGAAAGTCTTTTCTCTTCCTACAGCTGCTCAAGACAGTGTGTTATTGGACATAAATTGTATACTCAATATAGAACCTGAATTGTGTGAAATCTCACACTAAAGGGCACTGAATGCCAATGTTCATCTGAACTAACATAAAGAATATTATAGTCATTTCAATCCAACTTTAGAAAGAGCATAAAAGTTTGGGATCTGAGAGTAGATATCAACACTATGTTTTAATTTATCTTTTCTTTTCTTTTCTTTTTTTTTTGAGTCGGAGTCTCACTCTGTCGCCCAGACTGGAGTGCAGTGGCC
>NW_007260370.1:814766-899405 GCF_000164805.1 Carlito syrichta
ATCCACTCACCTCAGTCTCCCAAAGTGCTGGGATTACAGGCTGAGCCACCGAGCCCGGCCTATTTTTGAATTTATAAACTCCATGTTTTTAGACTGAAAGTAAGTGTAAGTAGTTTGGTCATCTGTTTTCCACCCTAACATTTAAATATAACAAAATCTAATTAAAAACACACAAAAAGAAGTTGAAACTCATATAACATTAATTCTGCTTTGATAAAATTGAATTAAGATTGAGTTTTTGTTTTTAGGAGGTTATCTGTTAAGTCCTAGATAAATGTTGTCTTAAGAGAACTTTATTATGCAAAGATAAAACTACCTTTAATAAATAAAACTCTTCTAACTAGAAGTATAAGATTTCAGAAAGCCAAGGTACATCCTTACATTTTAAAAATTATTATTTGTTTTAAACTTTTTTTGCCTTGTTGACATAGGCACAATGAATAAATACTTGCATTTTGGTGACTGGTCCAAGCATAAGAGATTAGAAGGTGAAAGTACTAATGTCCAATCAGAGAATGATTTCTTCTGTATTCTTTGGATTGGAACCACTGCTTCTGTATCCTCCTCAAAGAAAGAGAGACAGATTATTCTAGAGTCATAAAGGGATCTTCATGATTATCACTCTTTAAACTGTAAATGATCAAAACAAAATTTGGAAAAACCAAAACACTTCAATGGGGTCTGAGGCTTCATGGCTCTGATAGTTGCCTCCTGCTGACATTGTCTTTTTCTGATTTCTACCTACTGGATAGTGGGAAGAGTAGGCAGAATGATGGCCTCCTAAAGATGTCCATATTCTAATCCCTGGAACCTGTGAATATATTAAGTTACATGGCAAAGGGATTTAAAAGTTGGGTAAAAAATACCAAAGCATGTAAAAAACACATAATTGCAAATAGTTCGCAGCTATAAAATGTCCATTTGTACTCAGAGGAAGACAAATGCAATTAAATGTATTTGATCATCAATTTACTAGGCAAAGTCAATAGGTAGACGTCATATCCTGTTAGTGGTAGTGTGGGAATACAGTCTTTTTCAAGTGTTTGCTTCTGTACATATCTGTATATAGGACAGTAAACCAGTAAAAACATAAATTTGACAATATTCATCAAAAGTAAAAATGGGGACTTTTAACTCTTAATTAATTCCTCTTTTTGAACTTATTGAATATCTTGAACATGTATGAAATAATGTACAAGAACATTCACTGTAGAATCATTTATAATAACAAACAATTGAAAACACCATATTAAAAAATGTTAATAATAAAATGTCTACTTAGATGTTAATAAAGTGAATGTCAGATACTAAAGCAATCATAAGACAGAGCTCCATGTGCAGGGATTACAAAGGAAATGTTATAGAAATGATTTTATGATTTCGGAGCCATCAACCCACATAAAGGATTATAAGGAAGGGTTAGAGAATGGAGAGAGGATCTGTAAGGGCATTATCTAAGAGGGAGAAGGAGAAATACAACAGCACTTCAAGTTGGGTACAGTGGAGAGGACCACTCAAAAATGTGTTCCCTGAAGTTGAGGATTTCAGAGGGAGGGGTATGCTCAAGAAAACTCAAGTGCTTTGTGACAGTCCATTAAAGCATCTGCATTAGCATCACTGGTAGTTATCAGTGTTATGAGTATTTCCTATGTGTAGATATGACCTACTGGATAGTGGGCAGAGTAGGCAGAATGATGGCCTCCCAAAGATGTCTATACCCTAATCCCTGGAACCTGTGAATATATTAAGTTACATGGCAAAGGGAATTAAAGTTGTGGATGCAGTTCAAGTGGGTTACCAGCTGACCTTGAGGTGGGGAGATGATTCTGGCTCTCATGTAATCACAAGCGTCCTTATAAGTGAAAGAAGGAGGTAGGAGAGTCAGTGATAGAGTGATGCAGCATGAGAAAGACAATTGGCCGTTGTTAGTTTTAAGGACAGAAGAGAGCCCTAAGCCAATAAAATAAAATAAAATAAAATAAAATAAAATAAAATAAAATGCAGCAGGCTTCTAGGAGCTGGAAAAACCAAGGTAACAGATTTTCTGCAGTAGCTTCCAGAAGAAATACAGACCGGCCAGCAACTTGATTTTAGCCCAGTGAGATCCATGTCAGACTTCTAACCTCCAGAACTGTAAGATAATACATTTGTGTTGTTTTAAGTCACTAAGTTTATGGCAAATTGTTATAGCAAGGAATTAATACAATGGGTCTACATAGGCCTGGGATCCTGTTCAATACCTTGAAGTGTGGAGGGAACCTGGCACCATGGAAGCAGTCAGAAGCTATGCCCAGAATTCACATCTGCCTGGGTTGAGGGAAATGCCAGAGACCGTTTTTCAACAACTAGTTCTCTGGGGAACTCAGGGAAGCATTCATCAAAAGAAAGAGTCTGCTTTATCCTTCTCTAAGACTCAGGAACCAAGGATGAGTACCTTCTACCCCAGTGGGAAAAGAGTAGCTAGCGATGCCTACTGCGGCCTCTGCCTGGAATGCAGGCAGGCAGCCACCAAAAGCATGCCTTGCCATTCAAAGAGCTTAACCTTTGGATGAAGATCCAGTCATTTGAATAATACCTGAATTCCTGAACTGGGAATTCTAATACCTGAACTGGGAATTCTAATTTGTATCTTGAGACTTAAGTGATCATAGGCATATAAATCAAGTCATGTGATCTACCCAAGTCTTATTCCATAGGGCAGGAGATAATTATTCTCATGGCATAAGTACTAAAGGATTAAAGGCATAGCTCATAAATTGTTTGTGACATGTCAATTATCGACACGACATAATGTTAGGGTAATGGTTACAGAAAGTTTGATGGATTGTGTAAACTGCTGTGAACTATCTCCAAGATATATTAATAACTTAAAAAAGCAAGATGCGGCTGAGGTGGGTGGATTGCCTGAGCCCGCGAGTTTGAGACCCGCCTGGGCAACTTGGCGAGACCTCATCTCTACAATAAATCAAAAATCAGCCTGGTATGGTAGCGCATGCCTGTAGTTCCAGCTGCTTGGAAGGCTGTGGCGGAAGGATCGTCGGAGCCCAGCAGGTCGAGCCTGCGGTGGCCGGGAGCGGCCACTGCACTCCAGTCTGGGCGACAGAGTGAGACTCCAACTCAAAAAAAAAAGCAAGATGCATAACAGTATATGCAGAAGACTACTATTCATGTAAAACAATTGCTTTTGTACATAAGGGAATATCTCTGTAAAGATATATAAGTAGCATATGGGAGTGGTTGCCACTGCAGAGGGAAAGAGAAACTGGGTGACTAAGGACAGTGATGATGGGTGACATTTAAGATTCACTGAACATTAACTTTTGAATACTTACTTTGTGAGCACATCTCATATGCCTTAAAATGACATGTCTTAAAATAACAACTGAGGAAAATAAAAATATTTTTTAAAAAACCTAAAACAGAAGAAAACTTAAGGGGGAATAAAATAATAGTTCCAGAGCTGGAGATTAATAAATTTACTAGCCGGGTTCGGTGGCTCAGCCTGTAATCCCGCGCCTTTGGGAGGCTGAGGTGAGTGGATTGCCTGAGCCCGCGGGTTCGAGACCCCCTGGGCAGCGAGACCTCATCTCTACAATAAATCAAAAAATCAGCCGGGCGTGGTAGCGCGCGCCTGTAATTCCGGCTATTTGGAAGGCTGAGGCGGAACGATCGCTGGAGCCCAGTACGTCGAGGCTGTGGTGGCTGGGAGCGGCCACTGCACTCCAGTCTGGGTGACAGAGTGAGACTCCAACTCAAAAACAAAACAAAACAAAACAAAACCCCAAAAAACAAAAAAACCCCAAAAAAACAACAAAAAAAATAAGTTTACTAATTTAAAGATAAAGGAAAGAAAACAATTTGGAGAACAGGGCCTCCCCTCAGTGGTTATGAGTGTTGCCATATAACATATACCAAGAAGAAAGTGAGATGAGATTCTATGGTGAGGTAGGAAGGAGGGGTCGGGAGATGAAGTGGTTTAGTAGAACAATTTCTACCAGGCATGACATTCACCAAGGTCCTCACACAAATGAGGTTATATAGGTAGTCAGTGTCCCTGTACCTTTATAGTCAGTTCTCTTTATTTGAGGATTTGCAAAATTGTCTACTTTATACATTTTATAACCCCCAAATTAGTACTTTTGTGATCATTTGTGGACATGTGCAGAGCAATGAAAAATTTGAGTCATTCAAAGCACACGTGGAACTGTTGTGGAACAAGGTATATATCTTTATATATCTTTACAGAACAAGGTGGCACTCTGCCCTCTTGTTTCATTTCTCACGCTGTAAATAAATGTTCTATTTATGGTATATTTAGCACCACTTTTTTTTGGCGTTTTTGTACTTTTTTATTGGTGATTTTGCTGTTAAAAATGGCCCCCAAGCAGAGTGCTGATGTGCTGTCTAGCATTCCTAAGTGCAAGAAGGCTGTAAGGTGTCTTCCAGAGCAAGTATATGAGTTTAGGTTGAATTACTGTGCTTTGACTGTGAGTTCAATGTTAACAAATCAATAGTATATACCAAATAAAGTGTCTTTACAGAAATGCACATAAAATAAGATTATATATTGATTGGTTGATGAAAATGTTGTCACTGAAGGCTCACATGAAACTAACTGTATCTCCCCTAGAGCATTGATTCAGTATTTGCTAATTTAGTGTTTGAGGTGACTTTATAGAACACAGATATTATAAAGGACAAGACACAACTGTATATATGTGTGTGTGTGTGTGTGTGTGTGTGTGTGTGTGTGTGTGTATACACATACATACCAGGGTGCCAAAAATGTATGCACATTTTAAGAGATGTTATTTAAGTATTATTTTTTGAAGTTGGATTGAATTACACTAGAATATGCAGTAGTATGACTTTCGCTCAAAAGATGATGTTAATCAAATGAATGTCAACATCTCCATGCAATGGGCAGGACTGTCAAAGAAAATGGTGGAAGCACGGTTGTCTGCAGAGGAAGACAAGATCATTTTGAATTGGTATTTGAAATTCGAGAATGTTGTGGAAGTACGATGATGGGTGGAGGAGCAAGTATGTAACATAACCTCTGACATGTCTAACAGTTGCATGCGTTTCTGATAAGTTTGAGACACGTGGTACTGTGTGTGATGTGCACAAGGGAAAATTCGGGAAGCCTTGCACAGCAATGAGTCCTGCTTCTTCTGCTATGGTGTTAGAATACTTTACACACTCTCCACAAAAGTCTACTAAACAACGTGTACCTCTTGTAATTACAGAAGTCAAACGTGATGTATTTCCATATTTTTTTATTGGTATATATATTGAGTATTACAATTGTAACACAGTTTTCTCCTTTCTTAAAATGTGTATACATTTTTAGGGAACACTTTCTCTCTCTCTCTCTCTCTCTCTCTCTGTGTGTGTGTGTATGTGTGTGTGTGTGTGTGTGTGTGTGTGTGTGTGTGTGTGTGTGTGTAAAGTTTTGAGAGTGTTAAGTGACCCAAAATCTGAAATATTCTACAACTTTCTAAATGCGTTGTAGAAATTCCCTGGTTAAACATACCCAGAGAAAAAGTCAAATATCCCTATTTGGCTGTAGGGAAAATGTTTCCTTTATGAGTTCTTTCCTATAGGAAAGAACTTATTCTAATGTAGGAGAGTCTGGATCCAGGAGTGAAATAGAATGGGCATCTGTCAGAAAAAAAGGGCGAGTTTGGGGTATACCTGGTTGTGTACCACTCAATAATCAAAACTCTCAAGGGCAGAAATTTGTGCTGGAACCTGGGAAAGAGGAGCAAGTGACAGCACACTCCCACACAGCTTATAGTGTGTGAAAGACTTCTGCTTCAGCAAGGTGACAGTTCTGTGTCAAGGAGACACAGCAGGAAAGGAGTGGGTGACATCAGGGAGGTCAGGAGCAGGAAAGACATGATGAGCTGGATGGTATACCCACGGTCCACGGCAAGGCAGCAGAGGGTTTTGGGGTGGAGAGCTGGAGCAGTGGCACTGTGGATAGGAGCATCAGAGAAGAGAGGAATACCGTCGCCTACTGGAAACTAAGGAACTCATTATTCCACACATTCAGAAGCACACATGTAAAGCCCACAGGGTCTTCCTAAAGGAGTTTGGGGAAATTTGGAGTGGATGGTAGACAAATTATGGCTTTTCAAAATCCTGCTGGAGGGGATTGAGTCAAATTAGCTTTTTAAAAAAGCAATAATTTTGAGCATCATTCAGCTCTCATATAATCATCAGGCATTCTAGGGTACAGTGAGTTAAGATTGTGTCACTGCTCCAGCCTGGGTGACACAACAAGACTTCAACTCTAAAAGAAGGAAGGAAGGAAAATAATAGGAAAAAAGATATCTCAAAACATATATTAAATTATATTAAAACCAATCCAAACTTTAGAAATCTTAACTCCTGTGTTACTTTTGTTTTTCTCTATTAAGAGCAATACTGTTCACATTAGGAAGGATAGAATCATTGTGGTTAAGAAAAAAAGTTATTATTTTGCCTATAATCCTAGCACTTAGGGAGGCCAAGGTGGGAGGATTGCTTGAGCCCAGGAGTTTGAGACCAGCCTTAGCAAAATAGTGAGACCTCAACTCTACAAAAAAAAAAAAAAAAAATTACCTGGGCATGGTGGTGCATACCTGTAGTCTCAGGGACTCAGGAGACTGAGGCGGCAAGAGAACTGTGTGAGTCCAGGAGACTGAGGCTGTGGTGAGCCATAAGTATGCCACTGCACTCCATGTACTCCATCCTGGCAACAGAGTGAGATCTTAACTAAAAAAAAAGTCACATGCCAATACAGGCGAAGAGTGACTACAGCAAAATTTTCTCATAATGAAGACTACTATAATTTACTTAAAATTTACCTTTAAAATGTGTAAAGTAGAGGAGGTCATATAAGATGTTTTTCTGCTTTATATTTTCTAAGAAGAAAAAGGTTAATTCTGGGATCATAGATGTGATTTCAGTGTTTAATATGCTTCCAAAAAAGGAATATGAGGATGTCGTTTGGATCACAAAAGCTAACATGAATGTATTGAGAATAGGTGATACTATTTTGGTACTTCTGAGAGGGGTATATTTTTAAAAGTCTTTACATTTCTTCTAGAATGAAATGGAGAAATATGACTTTGATGACAGTAAAAGGGCAGCTGCCCTCAAATGAAGTACGAGGTCCTGTCCTTTACAACTTTTTATCAACAACTTGAATGAAGACAAATACAGCCAATTTATCCAATTTTTGGATGATACAAACATAGGATTCTGAAAGATGAACATTCTCAACAGGTTGAAATGATGAATAAAAAATTAATAAGTTGCAATTCAACAGAAATGAATATAAATGACCATATCTATGTTTAAAACATTAAATGCAAAGTACAGATTTTGGGAACTTTAACTTAATGAAAATGAATGCCAAGTTTTAGTTGTCCAGTGCAACATGAGTAGATGTGGCTGATGAAAACGCTTACAAAATCTTGTTTTGCAGAAATGGAAGTTTAGTGCCCAGACCAAGACTTCAATAAGAGCTCATTATTCTCTGGACAGAGTAGAAGATATCAAATATTGTATTCAGTTTTATCAGGTTTTGCCAAAGACATGGACCCATTAAGTCATGATTATTTAAGAATGACCAGAATCAGAACGATTAAGAGATAGTTAACCTGAATAATGGAAAACTTAGGTTGTATACAACTGCTGTACTGAAATATTTGAAAGATGGTCATGAGGAAGAAGTATTAGGCTATCTTTTTTCCTGTTATTTTCCTTCCTTCCTTCTTTTAGAGTTGAGATCTTGCTGTGTCACCCAGGCTGGAGCAGTAACACAATCTTAACTCACTGCACCCTGGAATGCCTGACCTCAAGCAATCCTCCAGATTCAGCCTCCCAAGTAACTGAGACTAAAGGTACATGCCATCACACCCAGCTTATTTTGTTTTTAAAAAAAAATTTTTTTTTGAGGAATGAGGTCTTGCCATGCTGCTCAAGGTGAACTTGAACTCCTGGTCTCAAACTATCCTCCTGTCTTGACCTCCCAAAGTGCTGAGATTACAGGTGTGAGCCACCATGCTCAGCTATTCTCTAGATTTTCAATGGCAAAAAATGCAACGTGGTGGTGAGTGGATTTCTAGAACCTGAGGTGGTGAGTGATGAGACTGGAGGGTGGGAAGGGCCAAGACATGAAGGGATATGTCATGTTAAGAAGGGTAAATAATAAAAAAACTCCAAACAAAAAACCAAAACCCGGAAGGGCCATAAGCTGCAGAGAATCAGAAGCACATTTAAATTTGGGGAGTATCTATTGGGCTGCAATGGAAAAGTAGAGTCCACCATCCAACGAAGATGTTGTGAAGAAGGTATTCTTCTTGAGTGGGGGTCTGGATGGGATATCTCTAAGATTGAAGATTTTAACTACAAATGTAGAACTTTGGAGAACATAAAAACACTGCTTAACTGCCTTTTTATTTCCTCTTATAATTAATAGGAAAATCATTTGCATTTCCTTGAAGAAATTTCAAAATTCGAATCTAGAATAGCTCATACAGAAATACAGGGAATGAAAAAAGGAACACTATAATAAATTATAAACTAGAGTTTAATTAGCAGGGAAAGCTAAGCATAAAACAATTCAAAATTTGCTTACGTAAGACAGACTTTAGCTTCTGAAGCACTAGAAAATAAACTTACTCATACATGGAGAAAACTTGCAATTGAGATATTGTTACCATCATCATCGACATCAACAACAGTAACACCAAAACTTTTATAAGAGCTACCAGTATGGCAAAATATTTTATTTATTTCAAGCAGATGACAATAAAAGTTGAATAAGTAGTGGATTCAGAATAGCCAATGTCATGCCTTTGCAAATGATCGGTCTGTTTATTACCTGTTATGAGGAAGACCAGAGAGCAAATTTAAGTAGGGTTTACACTTCATTTCTCAGCTGGAATTACTTATTGGATTGAACTAATTTCATTTTATTTACTAGCTTTATTGGTACTATCAGTGAATGCTTATGTGTGCATATAATTTTTCCAAACCTTTCATTTTAGAGCAAGATCCCGTGGTCACCCAATATTTTTCTGTCTCCTTATTTGTAAACATGAAAGAAACAAGTGAGCTAACAAATTAGAAATAGAATGACATAATGGAATGAGGACTAGATTACCAGAAAGTCCCCTGAATGGAGCCATGGTTAAGTACGGGTATTCTGGCAGCAATTTGTGTGTGTTCGAATTCAGATTCTGCTATTTACAAAGCTATGTGACTTGGTGTGAAATACTCAATCTTCCTGTGTGACTTGCTTTTTTTTGTAGGATGAGCTACCAAATAGGATTCTTGAAAGGATAAATACATTGAAATAAGTGATCTTATAGATGTGTCTGGTACATGGTAGGTAGCCAAATGATGTTGGCTGTTACTCTTAGTACCGGCTCTAACTAGACTAGTTATTAAGCAGATCAAGATGGATAACTTCCTTGAGATTCAGTTTCCTCATCTCTAAAATGAAGACTTTGGACTAGATACTGGAAAATGGCCCATCCAGGTTTCCTTTATGATGTCCTTGGATCTTTAATCAATCTTGGTTCCTGTGCATACTTTTTCTCTTCCCCTCTGATGTTCCAGCCAGGTATGTCTCCTCTCTAAAACTTAAGCTTCCCAAAATTATATTCCCTTTTATGATGCTAGAAAGAATTGGGAAGAATGGCTAACTGTGTCTTTGCAGGAGTAACTGTACCTCCCTCAGAGGACTCAGGGGTACTTTAGGGAACCCTTACCTTTCTGGGACTCGTGTCTTATCCAGTCACCTACATTGGTGCTCAGGTGCTAATATGAGTCCATTCAGACTCTTGTTCCTACCTACTCTGCTCTTCTACCCTGAATAACTTGGCTATAGCTCAAAATCTTTTCCCTTCAGTACCTCACCTGCCTTTGTTCTCTCTGATCCTTGTGACCCCCGCATCAGATATCCAGAGCTGAAGACATATGACCACAAAAGAAACACTTTGCCCCAAGGCAAAGAAGTTGGAGGAGGAAGAAAGATTTGGTAATTCTCCTTATTCTTTCCCCCAAAATGTTCCATTAGCTAACCCTGAGCAAGAGTTTGCTGGGGCATTGCTGCAGGAAGCTCTTTTGGGTCCTGGATGGAATTCTCTTATTTGGCTAGAGGAAAGAGATGAGGGAGAAGGGAGCAAATGATACCCTACAAAGAGAGTGAACTTGGGAATCAGACACACCTATCTGGATTCAGATTCTAGGTCTACCGCTTACTGGTGGCAAATACTTCTCTAGACTTCAGTTTTCTCTGCTGTATGTGGACGTAACACCTGACAGGTTTGTTTTGAACATTCAGTGGCAAGACATAAGCAAAAACTACTACATCATAGGAAATCATTAAATGCTACCTTCCTATCATATCCTGCAACGAGATCCCCACCAATTTTTTTTATAGCACTTGTTACAAATACTTGGCTGGTTTGTTATCTATTCAAACTTGAGGCAGAACAAAATCTGTTATCAGTAATTTTGACAATTTCATTACACCACTTCATCTTGAAATATGTTATTCTTAATAGTAAATTAAAATGTTTTGTTTCTTACGTACAGCACTTCATGTTGTCCTTTGCTCCAGAAATCAAAATATTGCAGTAATCAACTACTATAACTTTCTACCTGGTGATCTTCTGGTCATTTTTAAGGAACAGCCTCCTCAGACATGTCTTTTCTCTGACCTCTCTCCCTACCCCTAGTGAAGACAATCAGAATTTTCTCAAATATTTTTTGAATCATGCACACGCCTCTATCAGAACACGTCTCAGGATAATATAATTGAGTGACATGTCTACCTACATTCCCAGAACGAGAACTCCATGTGGGATATCCATTGGCCACTGACTCTTCCTCTTGGGCTCATTATGCCATCTTCTTCCCCAGACTAAGCATCTCATGTTCTCATAGCACCTCCTTAGCTTCCATGAGTTCCTTTATGCCAGCCTAAATACAGCCCTAACCTTCTGGAAGGTTCTCCATGCTTTTGATCATTCTAATTCATTCTCTTCAATGTGCTCCTCTCCTGTGACAATCCTAATAGCCAAGCTATGTTGTTAGTAGCTAGTTAATCCAATAAAACAATCCATGCTAAAATGTTATCAGGCAATGGTTTGAAGTGTGTATTATATATAGCATTGATGTATGTTAATATTTGCCTTAAAATGGAATTTAAGACATTGCACCTGGCTAATGAGTATATTTGAGGGCAGGAAAATATACTTTCTTTCTTAAATAATATATATTATAGGGCCAGCTCTAAAGCCAAATTGCCTCAGATTAAATCTCTGTCACTTTCAAGTTGTATTGCTATGGGCAAGTTATTTAACTTCTCTGTGCTTCATATATAAAGTGAATTTCCTCATGATAAAATGGATATAATAACAGAAGTTAATTCCTAGGATTGTCCTGATGATTAATTGATTTAATACATGTAATGTGGTAAGAAAGAAGAGAGCACGCAATTGGCGTATGTACTTATAAAGTCTACTCTATTCTTTGCACATCAGTTACCTGACCATGGAGTCATAATCTGGTATAGTAAGAGACTTAACTTAAGGTAATGTGAACCACTATTTTCCTAAACCCATAATTTCATGACCATGAATTACATGAGACAGAAAACTTGGTAGGGAACATATTTACATTAATCTTCCTATGACATTTACATTAAACTTCCTGTGATATTTACATATACATATTACTTTATACCTGTGTATGCATGTGTGTTCAAAGGAGCACTGTATTAGAAGTTAGATATTTCACGTGCATGTCTTAATACTCCTACTTACAAGCAGTATAAATATGAAGCTGTGCCCCAGCTGATCTCTGGAAAAATAGAACATTACCTGCCTCCCTAACTCACAAGATGTTGTGACCGTCAAATGGATTAAAAAACAATCCCTTGGCCGGGTGTGGTGGCTCATGCCTACAATCCCAGCACTTTGGGAGGCTGGGGTGAGAGGATTCAAGACCAACCTGGGCAACTTGGCAAGACCTCATCTCCATAATAAATCAAAAAATTAGCTAGCCATTGTGGTACGCGCCTGTAGTTCTAGCTACCTAGAAGGCTGAGGCGGAAGGATCGCTTGAGTCCAGCAGCAGGTCGAGGCTGCGGTGGCTGTAGGTGTGCCGCTGAACTCTAGCTTGGGCAACAGAGCAAGACTCCAACTCAAAAAAGAAAAGAAAAAATCCCAATCCCTTGGTAAATTGAAAGGCACATTGCAAATAGGAGAAATCCAACCATTGCACCATGAGCTTTTTCAGGGAAGGAACAGGCCTTGTCACATCACACTGTCTGTTAAACAGTATTTACTGTGTGCCAAATAACTTCTTAGGGAGAGTATTTTGTATCAGGTGAGGATAATATTTAAAATTTTTTGTCTGAGACCAGCCTGGGCAACATAGCAAGACCTCATCTCTACAAAAAAAAAAAAAACTTAAAAAGAGAAAAGTAAAATAAAATAAAATTTTATTCCAAGGAATGAAGTTATGAGACTTGATTCACATAGTAAAACAGAAACTTTAGGGAATTTTTGCATTGTTTCATGTTCATGATTTTGAAAATTGTTTGCAAACAAGGGACAAGTGTTGAATGGGAAGCTTTCCTTACAACCTTACCTTTGTGATTTCTTTGAGTGAGGGCTTGTCTTTCTTTTCCTGTGGCAGGCTCTGGATCCCACTCAATTCAAACCATTGCAGTGTCCAAGGGAGAGCAAAACTCAGCACATGCTTGCTGAACAAATGAATTAGTGGGTGAGTGAGTATTTTCTACACTCAGCCAATGGAACAACTCGTAAAATATTCATAACAACCCTGCATCCTTAACTATTGATATCTTAAGGGTTATATTTTGTTTGTTTTGACTTTTGCTCAAAGAAAACTAGCATGAAAACAGCAAGTCAGTCTCTCTTTAGATTGGTTGTCATGAAATTACTGTATATCACTGTAAACAAATTCACAGTGTTAATTGCTGCTTTCACCACTGTGATTTGTTTCCTGTTGTAAAAGCACAACATATCAAATTCTGTCCACCTTAGTCCCCTGACAACGTTCACCAGAGAAATACAGAGGATTAGATGCTACTTCCAAGACATGTGCACATAGATCTTGGTTAATTGAGGAGAGAAAAAAAAGGCAGTAGTCACATTTTATTCAGAGAGCAAAAGCATAAAACTATGGATGATATCAAATATATCTGATTTAATCAGCATTGATAATTTTCAAATTCAGTGGATAAAAATATCTTTCTAATATCAATTGAAAGTCTAATATATTTCAATGTATATAGAGAATTGCTTCCCATTATAAATTTACTTGAATTTAGCTTCATGCTTAAAAATTGTAGGAGAGAGTTTCATGGCTCCTAGCTAAAATTATTGTCATGCACAGACATTTGGGACTAAATGTGTCATTTTAAACCAAAAACATGGCATAAATCGAGGTAATATTTGTCTTCTCATACAGATAAGGTATTAGTGATAAAAATGTTACCCAATATATGGGTTGTCCTGGGCTTAGAAATGACAGTCTGAACTAGTCTACACATTTTTCATCTTGATACTTAAAGAACGTGACTAGGTTTGGGGCTGCTGTCCCTTATATCTGCACTGAGGCTTCTTCTGGACACTGTGTCTTCCAAAGAACCACACCAGGCCACCGCACTATTTTCCTGTCTTCTTTGTCACTAAACTTTCTTTCCTATAGTCTAACCAGATTTTATCAGATCAAATTTCCAAAATTTCTCCTTAATTGTGCTACTCCCATGTTCAAAAACTTCCTTTGGATCTCTAATTGCTTCTGGAATAAAATCAAAACTCCCTCACTTGAAACTGAAAGTGCCCTATGGTTATGACGTTATTTATGTTTTAAGTTGAAGCCTAGCCCTTAAATTCTCTAGAATGAATCTGGCGATATAGTTCCAACTTTGCTCACTTTTCCATGCATATATCAGTTCATATCATTCCTTCAAATTAAAATGATCCTATACCTTCCCAGTGAAATCCTGTAAGTATAAATTTAATTTTTAGATTCTCTCTAGCTCTACTCTCAGCCATAATATCCAGAAAAAAAGCTCTTCCTTCTACAAATTCTTATGAATTATTGTTGAAATGATTTTTATTATTTTGTAATTTTTGAGCAGTGCTCCTGATGTCTCTATTTTCTTAAGATTGTGTGCAATGGGCTTACTTTATTTTTAAACATTAGATGAAATTTTGTGAAACCATTTAGGTCTAGTTTTTTTGTATGGGGAAGTTTTTAATTGAGATTATTTTTATTAATAGATACAGGCTATTTGGATTTTCTATTTTTCTTTTTTCAGCTTTGGCAATTTATGTTTTTCAAGGAATTTTTTCATTTCATCTAGTGCATTGAATTTATTGGTATACATTGGTTTTCTCAATGTATTTCTCTTTGGAGAAACACATTTCTATTTTTTGCCATTAGGTTCACTGATTTCTGAAGAATTTAATCTGCTTTTAAACTGTCTGTGGGCTGATATAAAGGAGCCCTTAGGAACTAAGGGGATGCTAGGCGAGCACTAGATGCTTAGCCTGGGGAAGAAGATGGCATAATGAACCCAAGAGGAACAGTCAGTGGCCAGTGGTCATCCCATGTGGAGTTCTCGTTCTGGGAACGTAGGTAGACATGCCACCCCTTTATACTATCCTGAGACATGTGTTCTGATAGTGGTGTGTGCATAGTTCACAAAAGATTTGAGAAAATGCTGATTGACTTCACCAGGGGTAGGGAGAAAGGTCATAGAAAAGACATGTCTGAGTAGGCTGTTCCTTAAAAATGACCAGAAGATCACCAGGTAGAAGGAGGTTATAGTAGTTGATTATTGCAATGTTTTGATTTCTGGAGCAGTCAAAGGACAACAAGAGGTGTTGTAAATAAAAAACAAAACATTTTATTTTACTATTAAGGATAACATCTCACGATGAAGTGGCGTAACAAAATTGTCAAAATAACTGATAACAGATTATTCTCTGCCTCAAGTTTAAATAGATAACAAACCAGTCAAGTGTTTATTTTTTTATTTTTATTTTTAACTTTTAATTTTTTTATCTTAAAGGTGTGAGGTACAATTCAGGGTTAGGTATACAAATGGTCATTATGCAGGTACCCTTGTTGATGAGGTGTGCTCCCTCCTTCCCCAGGCAGATTCCCACTACTGCCAATTCTACTTCCCTGGCCCACTGCTGCCAATCCTTTTCTTATAGTATTATGATAATTGTTCAAGGTCCGCTTATGAGTGAGAACACGTGATACTCAGTTCTTTGTTTCTGTGAAAGATCACTCAGTATTATAGACTCTAAGTCCATCCAGGTTGCTGTGAAGTTCATGATTTTGTTCTTCTTTATGGCTGCGTGATATTCCACTGTGTATATGTACCACATTTTTTAATCCAGTCCTCTTTTGATGGGCAGCATGGTTGGTTCCATGTTTCTGCTACTGTGAACAATGCTGTGATAAATATACATGTGCAGGTATCTTTTTATAGATTGATTTGAGTTCTTCCGGGTATATTCCCAGTAGGAGGATTGTGGGGTTGTATGGAAGGTTAATTTTTAGATCTTTTAGGAATCATCACACTGTTTTTCACAGAGGCTGTACTAGTTTACATTCTTACCAAAGTGTAGAAGTATTCCCTTTTTGCCGCATTCTCTTCAGCATCTGTTGTTTTTTGAGTTATTGATGATAGCCATCCTGACTGGAGTTAGGTGGTATCTCAGTGTGGTTTTAATTTGCATTTCTTTGATGACTAGTGAGGCTGAGCATTTTTTCATGTGTCTGTTTGCTGCTCATAAGTCTTCTTTTGAGAACTGTCTATTCATATATTTTGTCTACTTTGTAATGGGGCTGTTTATTTTTTCTTTTTGGCACATTTGAGTTCCTCGTAGATCCTAGATGTTAGGCCTTTGTCAGACATACAGCTGTCAAATATTTTTTCCCAGTCTGTGGGCTGTCTCCCTGCATTCTTGATGGTTTCTTTGACTTTGCAGAAGGCTTGTCAGTTTGATGAGGTACCATTTGTCTGTCTTATCTCTTATGGCATGGGCACTTTGGGTTTTGATCAGGAATTGGTTGCCAGTTTCAATTTCCATAAGGGTGTCTCCTGCATTTTCTAAGGTTCTTATAGTTTGAAGTTTTACGTTTAGGTTTTTGATCCATTTAGAATTGATTTTTGTGTATGGTGATAGGTAGGGATCTTGTTCTAATCTACATGTGGTCAGCCAGTTTTCCCAGCACCATTTACTGAATAGGTTCTCATCTCCCTAATGGTCAGTGATAGAGTCTTTTTTGAAGATGAATTGGTTGAGAAATTGAGGTTTCGCTTATGGAATTTCTATCCTGTTCCATTGGTCTATCTGCCTGTTCTTGTACCAATACGGGCTGTTTTGATTATTGTAGCTTTATAATAAAGTTTAATGTCTGAAATTGTGAAACCTTCTGCTTTTTTGTTTTGTTTTGTTTTTTGCCGAGGATTGTTTTCAGTCACGTGTTTATAACACCAAGTGTTATAAAAAGAATTGGTGGGGATCTCATCACAGAATATGACAGGTAAGTAGCATTTAATGATTTTCAATGATGTAGTAGTTTTTTGCTTATATCTTGCCATTGAATGTTCAAACCAAACCTGCCAGGTGTTATGCCCACATACAGCAGAGAAAACTGAAGTCTAAAGAAGTATTTGTCACAAGTTTTAAGTTCATTGTGTGAATTTTTGCTTTCAGATGTTGAATTTTTTAACTTTGGGAATTCAATTGGGTTATTTTTTATATATTTCTTTTCTCATTTTTAATTATTTTATTTATCTTTTATTTTATTTATTTAATTTTTTTGAGTTAGAGTCTTGCTCTGTTTCCAAGGCTGAAGTGCAGTGGGGCTAACATGGTTCACTGCAGCCTTGGCTTCCTAGGCTCAGGCAATCCTTCTGCCTCAGCCCTCTGAATAGCTGGGATACAGGAACATGCCACCATGCCCAGCTAATTTATTTTATTTTATTTTTTGTAGAGACAGGGTCTGGCTATTTTACTCAGAGTGGTCTCGAATTTCTGGTCTCAAGCAACCCTCCAATTTCAGCCTCCCAAAGTGCTGGGATTACAGTCATGAGTCACTGTGCCCAGTCCATGATTTACTTTAAATCCTTAAACATGCTTATAATAACTGTGAAGAACTTTATTTGCCAATTTCCCTTCTTGGTAATATCTGTGTCTATTTCTACTAACTGTTTTTTCTTGTGGTTGTGGGTCATGACTTCCTACTACTTTGTATATCTAATATATTTTTATTTAGTGCTGGGCATTTTGGATGTTTCTTTTTTGACTGGCTGGGTTTCATTGTCTTCCTTTAAAATAGATTGAGTTTAAATCATGCTGTTTTCATGAAAAAAATAAAAAGATATTGAGTTTGTTTTGGTGAGAAAACAACTGACTTGGAATCTGATTGATCTTTTCAATGTTTGCTTTTAAGTGAAGTTAAGACTGATCTAGAATGTGTTTTACTGTTTACTAGGTCAGGCCTTCTCCTAAGTTATGACTTTTCTCTAATCTTTACTGAATAGTCAAAGTATACCTTGAGGTCTCTTCACTCTGGTTGGTTGGAACTTGAATGCAGTCCAGCTCTTTATAAGCTCCAAGAGTTATGAATTTATAGTTGCCTGGCAGCTGTCTCAATATTTGGAAATGTCCCTGGCATGGGCAGATTTATTCCATCCAAGACCCAAGGATAGCCCTGTGCAGGTTTCTGGAGCTGCTGCTCTGTGTACTTCCTTCTTTCCTTTGTGTGACCTACTACTCCAACACCAGCTCTGATGAGTGAGACATCTATGCTCTGCTCAGGTTCATTCATTTGTCTCTGCCTCTGCCAGAAAGCCTGGCTGATCACGGGGCTGACCTTGATTTGTTTCCCTTCTTTCAGAGATCACTTGTGCTGGCTATCATCCAATGTCTAAAAACATTATTTAATGTAGATTGTTTAGCTTGCTAGCTTCATGTGGCAGGAGAGCTAGTCCAGTATCAGTTGTTCCATGATGGCCAGAAGTGAAGGCTCATATTCCAAAAATACAATTATTTTAATCACAAATCATTTAACTGGAAAAAAATTTATTTTGGAAAATCTAACTTCTAAGTCAATTTTCTATGCAGCATTTGTAAATTTTTATTTTTAAACAAACATTCTTTGAATAAGTTATATCTGTGTAATTTTAGAACTAATAGTATGATCCATTGATAAGATTGGTGCATATTAAATTCTACTGGTCCTAGCCTCTGCAATTTACCATACTAATTTGCTCTGGCAAAGTTTACCAATGACATAATTATGGCCAAAGACAATGCTATCATTCAGTCCTCATCTTATTTAATTTTGAAATTGTTTTTCCCCATTCCTTCTGAATCATGACTCTCCTGGTAGTCCTCCTTCCTACTTAAAAATTCTGTTTTGCTAATTGCTTCTCTTCTCATGATGACTTAAATGTTTGCATTCTCAAAGGGTCTGCTGTTGGGACTTTTCTCTCCTATCAAGCTGTCTCTAAGCAAGCTCATTAATCTTTGGGTCTAAACAGTCACCTTTGCTGATGACTCTCAAATCTGACAAACAAATCTTTTTATCCAGTTCCTGAGCTTGAGACTTTATGTGTCTCAACTGTCTCCCACTGAGATGTGTCTCAGATGCTTCACATGTCTCAAACTGATGTCATCTTCCACAAACCTAACTTTCCTTCTGGAGTTCTCATTTTAGAAAATCACCAAGTTGTTCATGCCAAAAAGTCAAGATCTACCCTAGACTTGCATGTGTCTTTCAATCTCTTGTCTAATCATTACTAAGTCTCATAAATTCTATCTTTGTAAAACCCCACTTCTCTTAGTCTTAGTTGAGGACTTTCTCATCTCTCATCTTGTTATGGTGATGATCTTTTTTTTTTCTTTTTCTTTTTTTGAGTTGGAGTCTCGTTCTGTTGCCAAGGCTGGAGTGCAGTGGCACGCTCACAGCCACCTCAGCCTCAACCTGCTGGACTCAGGTTGTCCTTCAAGTATCTGGAGCTACAGGTGTGTGCCACTATGCCAAGTTACTTTTTCTTGATTTATTGTAGAGAAGGGGGTCTTGCCAAGTTGCCCAGGCTTGTCTCAAATCCCTGGGCTCAGACAATCCTCTTGCTTCTACCTCCCAAAGTGCTGGGATGACAGGTGTGAGCCACCATGCCTGGCTGATAGTAATCTTCTAACACATATTGATTCACAGTTTCACTCTCCCATGGAGCATTTTACATTGTTGCCATTGTAAATATCTGAAGAAATTTGATAATATAAACTCTCATCTGTTCAAGATGATCAGTTTCTCCCTTTATGAATTACGAACAACAAAATCCATGTTCCAGAGTATGACAAAGACAGCCACCTGCTTTCTGTCTCCCATCTATGTTAGCTGTGACCCTCTTCCTTTTCTACAGAGAAACAAAGATAATCATCATAAATGGCAGGTTGTTAAATTATCCTTAGCATTCCTTTAGTTTCTTTCTTCTTATCCAACTCCTACTCCCAAAACATATTCATAGTACAAGCACATAGTTGGTATTTTAGGTGAACAAATGAGTGAATGAATGCTATAGTGGAATTATCATGAATATTTAGAATAGGCAGTGAGTGAAAACAAGTTCTTATATTTCACTATATATGAATATAAGCCTTATCAAATTCTTAAATTCTTAAAATCTTATCAAATTCTTAATTCTTAAATTCTTTCAATCTCTTGTCTAATCATTACTAAGTCCCATAATAGTTAATAATAGTTCCACTTCCTTAATCCCAGTTTGGTCCCGTAAAAACATTTTGACAATTCAAAGAAACTTAGAATGTTTTCACTTACTGTAGACCTATTATTCTGCTTTATTTAGTTGTGTTTAGACCAGAAAAGTCAATGAAATAAGAATCCTTTATCATATATTGATCCCTTTGTTTTTATATATATACACACACACATATATAATATTCAGTATCATTTCTAATGAACATTTTAAATTGCTAGTTTACTTATAGTTCTTAGGATCATTTTGGAGTCCTTGCTTTATATTACTTTGGAATTAAAGAAAATGCAGAATCTGCACTGATGGTATGACTACTTGGTTACAGTAAACAAATTAGTATTATATAACTTTATTCTAAATAATTTAGCACAGAATTTTATCAGACGTTATAGAAGAACATGTTCAACTTAACTTTTCTTCCTCATCTTCCTTTCGTCTTCACTTATTTATAGGCATATTTGTATTTTCTTAGAAATGCTTTTAGAATAAATATCTGGCACTCCTCAACATGAATTTTAAGACCTTCATTTCAGAAGCTGTGACATATGCTAGCAGGAAAAGCTGGTTTAAATAGTCAAATATTTTTTGAAAATTAAAATCTTCCCTCCTACTGATGCTCAGACTAAACATAAAGAAAAATCTAAAAGAGGAAAAACACGGAGATGCATGGGAGCAGATAATATCAAATAATATTAGTATTCATCATCAGAAAGCAAGTAAAAAGAAACTAACTGCAAATGCACAGGTCAACTGCTTAGTCAGTTCTTGCTAGGAACATATTGGCTATTCTAAGATCAAATGTGAAAAGAAATGTACTCTCACGGGTCAGTTTGAACCATCTGGAGAATCACTGATGTGCTCTCAGCACACTGGTAAATTATAATTCAAGCTGGTTCTATAAATAAAAGAGGGGATGGAGAATAAGGGTGAGAGAGAAAGAGACAGGGAAGCACTCACCTCCCTTTAGTTACATAAGGAGGATTTTGAGCATTGTTTCTAGTCTGAGGTTGTGTGAAGGATAGGAAAAGAAATTAAGAGATTCTGGCATGGAGATCATTCCACCACATTAGTATAACTGTAAATTTAATATGAAATGATGATTGCTACTGAGGCACGACACTCATTAATATGGGTTGCAGGAGGGAATTGGTAAAATTGCAAGAGGGACTTTTAGGGCAAAGCCAGTGAACTTGGAAATAAAAGAGGGCTAAAAAACAGATTATTAGGCCCCTTCCTTTTAAACTGTGTTGATTTTTTTTTGAAAGCACACACATAATAACAGCATGGTACTTTCTGAAATGAACAAAAAGACAACTTCTTATGGCAGACTAGCTTATCCCTTGATGAGCCATGAAATTCTATATTAAAAATGAATAAAAGTCATGATGCTAAATCAGATTCTTTGCAGCAGTGTTTTGTTTCTCAGGCAGGGCTTCCTGTTACCAATTACCAGATTCCAGTAGGTGGGATAATATTTTCAAAACACTGCCTTTAAGAAAAAGAAAGCATACAATATGAAAGCGAGGCTATAACCTTGACCAGAATCACCTTGACAAGAACATGTCTCCAACCATGCATAACCTCCCCTGGCTTCATCTTTCAAAAGAGACTTGCTGTTCAGATGTCAGTGGGATATAATTTCTAATGCAACGAATAACTGTCACACTACCTTGTTAATCGTACATTCAATACTTTCTCATGATAATTATGGTAAATTCTTTGCTTTGGGAAGGGAGAAAAACAAAGAGATTAAAAAACTAGCAGAAGTCAGTACAGTCCTCGCACCATTTATACATATTTAAGTACAGTTAGAGAGCAAAGACTTTTATAACTTTCTAACAGAAATAATTCTTTTTAATTGAATCATTTACTAAGCAACCAGACTAAGTGCTTTGCATATATCATTGCCTTTAATGTAGGTAGATATTGTTATATATGATTTACAGATCCAGGTTCAGAGAAGCAACGAAGTGAAGGATCTGGATCAATAAATTATGTACAGATTTACAATAAGCAGCTGTATTTTATTAAGTAAACTTAAACATGATTATAAAATCAAAGCTGGTTGGGCTCAGTGGCTCAGCCCGTAATCCTAGCGCTTTGGGAGGCTGAGGCAAGTGAATTGCCTGAGCCCGCAGGTTCAAGACCAGCCCGGGCAACTTGGCGAGCCCTCCTCTCCACAATAAATTTAAAAAATTAGCCAGACATGGTAGCACGCACTTGTAGCTCCAGCTACTCGGAAGGCTGAGGCGGAAGGATTGCCGGAGCCCAGTTGGTTGTCGCTGGGGTAACCGTGAGTGTGCCACTGCACTCCAGCCTGGGCGATGGAGTGAGACTCCAAATCAAAAAAAAAAAAAAAGAAAGAAAGAAAGAAAAATCAAAGCTAAAATTTGAGGTCTAATAGCAAAATTAATACTTTATATTAATATGGTATTTTATAGTTTCTAAAACATTTTTACAAGCTTTCACTCATTTGAGTTTTCTGATATTCTAGTGAGATGATGGAGCATTTTTTTTCTCTATAGAAGAAGTAACTGGTCAAAGAGACCACACAATTTATACATGGCTCCCAAACTTGCAAAATGAGATTTAAATGCAGGTCTTAAGATTCCCAGTCCCACATGCCTTCCCATTGTTTGGGTGTCATAGGAGGTACAGTAGTATAGTAGTGGCAACTGGTATAGATTCACTTACAGATTTAAGTTTTACTATGAACTCCCTCAAATAGTACCACAAAGGTATTTAGAATATTCAGAGTCCATTTCAGTGTGTTTAGTTTGTGTTTTCATTAAGGCTTAACCAGTCCAATTTTCTTCGATGCCCAAGTTTCAGCCTTATATAACAAGATAAGTTGTAGGGACCAAAATTACTAATAACTATAACTAATTGTTGAATCTAGAGAGTATCATCTGAAAGACATAAATGCTTTATCTCCAACAGACATAAAGCCATTTCAAGGGCAAACTAACAATGACTCTGATATTTCTGATTACCTTCAGAGCAGTTCAGTGCATCCTTATTTTGAAGGATATTTCTCCAACATGAGTAAATGGCTAGCTCAACAAGAGAGTAGATTCTACTTTAGCTGGTAAAATCCAACTGCTTGGCATATTGTAGGCACTCAACAGTATATAGATACTGACAACATTAATGAAAAGATAATAAAGCAGCCTAATTCATTGAAATCACTTCTTATGCCTTCCTTAGGGCTTTTACTAATTTCTGATAAAGTAATTTACTATATTTTTTTATCTAATCAGAAACCAGTACATTAATGAAGCTGTATGTATGTGTATATACAGAGTATGTCAGTGCAGTAAATAGAAGATGTAAATCATTCATAATATTTGAGAATGTTAGTTGTATGTAATATTGTGAGAGGTATAAGTTAAAAATGAACTATCAAAACATATGACAACTCAAATAATTTGACAAAAGATTATCTAGAAATTCCTTTACTTGAAATAAATAGGATAATGAAGATGCATTGAAACATTCATTTGTGTGAGAATTTACAAAATCACAATGTTGTTGTTTTTCCTATCCAGCACTCATAGTGAATAAGACACATTCTGCTGATAATATTGACTAACAAATGTGAAGTGGACTGGGAAAGATACAGGGATGGGTGATATGCTTGAATAGGTCATTTGGGTAATTCTGATATGTTTCTCTTCCCTGATGCCTCTCACTAAGAATTGTCTATATTTCATTGTACTCAAATTATAGATGCACTAATAGAAAATTTTGTCTGTGATACCCTGTTATAATTTATTAGCAAAGATGTTAGTTAATGGCATGCATTTGAAAGACTTGAGTATGGCACGTGTGTAAATTCCACTTGCATCATTATTAGTTAGAAATGATGCAAATGCTATGCGAGATTAAAGCCTACCTAGAACTGAATCCCAACCTTGAGGAAGGAACTGAATCTCTTTGATTCTCAGTGTCTAGTAACATGGAGATAGTTTCACATCTAATTATTCTTAAGAACATTTGATATGAAAATAGATAAAGAGTTCCTGGTATGTTATCTGGTATTATAGTACTTACTTGTTCAATAAAATGCTCAGTTAAGGTACTTACTCTCTCCTTCATCTCAGACAGTCATCCACAGTTAAACTTTAGTAATCCTTATTGAGCAGGCAGTTTTAGTTACATTTCTGCAGTTGGTTGTCCCTTTAAACCCTGGCGTGGGGCTGGGGCTTCCTGAACAGAGCTGGGACAGAGTCAGTATGGTGCTCTGATAGGAAGAAGCGCCTACCAGGAAACAAAATATTCACTGAAGTTGGATATAGAGGGTCACAGGTGGCCCTAGTGGAGGGCAAAGTCAATGCTTCCAGACCAAGGCTAATCTTTGCTTTTATTATTCTTTCTCCTTTCATGTTTTCTGCCTGACAACTATCATGCTTTCAATCCAAGACATTTTTCTTACATTAGGTATTTTTTGCCTGTAAGAAACATGCTATTCTGATCATTTCAGTGTTGATCATTGGTTGCTGCTCAGCCACTTGAGATATGGATAAATACTTGCGAAGGATGAGTTAGACTCTCCTTTTAATGAGGGAAGAACAGGCAATTTAATTCTTTTTGCTAACCCGGTCACTTATTAGAAGAAAATGAATGTCAGGGTCATTTTTGCAGAATTATGTTCAGAATCTTTGCTCTTAGTCAAATATTACTTTTTGGATGGAACTTGTTTCTTGGTTCTTTCCTGAATCCCATAGCTACTCCTCAATCTTCAAATAACAGGTCATTGGGAAATTGCTCCAATTGGAGATTTCTTCAAAGTCAGATTCAGATTTTGTGCTTGATCATCTAATTTTCTATTTCTTCTTTTCTTCCCATAAAAGGAAGTGGCATGATCAATGACGGTCCAACGTAAGACACAAGGGCAAAGAAAAATTGTTCCTAGTTCATTCCTTGGTTGTTAGATTGTAAAGGAGTTTGACTTGCTCTCTGACTCATTTTGCTTATCTGTATAATGGGGATAGTCATGTTAACATAACTTCTTCCATTTAAACTTCCTGCTTGGACACTTTCACTAGAGCTTAAATACAAGGGTCACTCTCAGGGATTATATAGCTCTGGAGACTTCTCATAGATGATGTTTGGAATGTTCCAGTTTTATGGGATGGGTTTTTAGATACTGCCCAAGGGACTGCAGTGGCTGCTTCTTCCCAGCTCCATCATTCAATGAGACTTCCATAACTAATTTGATGACCATTATTGGTGGCTGCTTCTTCCTGCTTCCATCATTTAGTGAGAGTTCCATAGTTAATCTGATGACTATTGTTGTAGGTCATACTTCCAGCAGGGGCCTCCAGAATGTTAGGTTAGACCTGCCTGGGTATGGGTGTCTGGTGCACAGTCCAGTGCCACATGAAAGATGCAAAGAATTGCACAGAAGTTAGATTCGAAAATATAGTTTATTTAGAATGTAAATGTGTGTGTGTGTGTGTGTGTGTGTGTGTGTGTGTGTGTGTGTGTGTGAGAGAGAGAGAGAGAGAGAGAGAGAGAGAGAATGATTCACCTCTCCAAGGTAGGAGAGGGGCCACAGCTTAGGAAATATGGCAGCGTCCATAGCTCAAAGAGCATATGGCCACACCAGAGTTAAGTAAAGCAATGGCTAGAAAGTAAATTAGAGAAAGGGGAGAAAGAAGATTTACCTCCCCAAGGTAGGGGAGAGGGCCAAAATAAAAAAAAATGGTGAACACAGCTCAAAGAGCACCAGACCTTAGTATAGCAGAGCAAATGGTGACTGGCTGCTTGAAGTTGAATACTTTTAAACATTCCCCTTGATGAGGGCAGGTTGTTAAGGGGATTGGGTGGTGGTATGCTCCATGCCATCACTAAGGAACAGGAAAGTGCAGGTACTGATGTCTGGTGATGGACAGCAGGCTGATGGGTGGGTTAGTCACAGGATTGCTGCCATGGTGGTGGGGTCTGTCTGTGTCATGAAGGTATGAAGGGCTGGATAGATTAACTTTGGTCTAATGGGTGGAGACAAATATTTGAAATAGTAAAACTAATTAGTACAAAACAAGCTGAGGAAAGGGGTTGAAAAACAATTATCGAAAGCTACTTCTGAGAAACTGGCTCTGTTCTTGGCTAGTGATTACAGGGTAAGTTAAGTGAACTGCTAGAAAAACATGAGATTTAGGCAATGTTGAAATGGCTGCTCATTGGGTATATTAAATCCATGTTATGTCCTTTCAATTATTATAGCAATAAGGGTCTATGGCTTATATTGTTGTCCCTGGATCATTTCAAAAGATAAATTAGTAATTTAGTTGTTTGAACTTTCCACAGTACTAAAAATAAAATTCTTGTTTCTAGTATTTTCATTATAAAGTGGTAAAAACGATCTCAAGATTATTCTAGGTGCTAAACTGATTAAAGAAGTAATTCATTATAAGCAGTATATAGAAACCTAAACCTATTATAGTAAACCTTTCTATCTCAAAGTGACCTCTGTCTCAGGAATTTAATTTGAATTTTACTCTCCTGTGATTAAAAAAAAATTCTCATTTTCATTCTGCTTTGTAAGGAATTTCTTTACCTTTTCCTGTGCTTATCAGCATATCACTTTTAAAATCAGCTTAGCAGACTGACTGTGACCTTTCCAATGGAAATGAAAGCTTCCTTTTTATCAACTGTAGGCCATGGCTTTTGGCATGAAATTACCCAAAGTGATTTATTAATATTAGCATCTTATCACAGGCTCACTCAGACACACCTAACTGATGAGCCCCCAGATAATAAAGAAAAAGACCATTTCAGAATAAAAATAACTCCAAATCTGAGCTGAATTTGCCTGGAGAATTTTCATTGGTTCATACCAGATGACTCACTTTACAGTAAATTCCAAGTCTGTGGCCAGAAAATTTGTGAGTCTGAGTCAGATAGAAGAGAACCTTAATAAAACAGGAGCCGACAGTCCTGGCATTTCACTCAGCAGTGCCATGAAAACACAGGCACTAATAAACTGGGTTCTGAATTGTCTTTCTGGGAATATCTGTATGTTGCAGACAGCTCGTTCTTCTGGCAGACACTTCTGTGCTTTCCTGTGAGAGGGCTGTGAAGCAGAACTTGCTGTGCTCTTGTCCCTTAATCACTTGTGAGGCAACACAGGGTAATATTATTCTATCATCTAGCCTGCTGACAAAAAAGAGTACAAAAATTATTTCAACAGCAATACATTAGAACTCCAAATTAGTCCAAAGAGCTGCTGTGACCTCCAATGAATCCTTGCTATATGACTCAGAAGCAGGATGCAGTAAAGTTGTGGCCAAGATGAATTCTGAGAAAAAGGCTAATTCTGACTTTTCTGCCTCACTGGATTCAGCATATGCTGCTGACCCAGAGTTATCTGACACAAAACGAGAAACTAGCAAGCGTCTCATAAAGCGTGTTGCTAAAAGAGCTCAAAGGAAATTTGTTTTAAATGAGAAGAATTGCTGCTACTAGTGATTTAAAATCCTAATGGTCACCATGGGTCTCCTCTGAATACCAAACCTCTCTGTTGAGCACTTACCGTGTGCCTTCTCGACAGAAATGGAAATCCAAGTCAAAAAGGTAGCCTTGAAGTCTCTTTTGTCCTTTGTTTCCTCCACGTGGCGGATCGTATTTTTGTAGTTTGAGTTCAAGTCTGCCAATTTGCATTAGCATATCATCTGCCTGGTTACCAGGAAAATGTGCCTGAAGAAAAAAGCAGGAGTGTGTTCACAGTCATTAGGCTTGCATCATGAGCATGAATCAGCAGTTTGGAGATTGCAAGGCTGTGGTTGAAGCAGGCTAGGCCCGGGGAGCCAGCAGAGCACGCAAGAAAACTCCAGGCTGCCTGACTGTGCCTTACCTCATCCTCAGTGCAGAGAGAGCATCCATCCCTGGCTAAGGAAGGAGCTGAGGCATCCATGATGCAGAAGATCCTTATTCCCACATATCTGTGTTTTCCTGACTCCTTTAACAAATATTGACCAACAGTAAAGACAAAAAATGGATTTGACAGTAATCACGTATGAATCTTTGTATTTGAAAACAACAAAAAATTAATGAAATAAAGGTGAAAATTAATTTATTCTGATTTGCTTGGTACATTTTATATCATTGGTGTTGGGAAGCAATACTAGAAGCATGACTGATTTAGGCCATGCACAATAAATGCACAAGGGATGAGAGATAATTTTAAATTCCTAAAATGCTAGCAATAATATAGATAATTGACAGAATGTCTTGTTCACTGCTATACCTCCTGTGCACAAAGCAGTGCCCACCTCACAATAAACACTCAGGAAATGATTAATGAATGAAGTCTGCCTTTCTGTCATCCCTTCATCCTTATGTGACAACTTCTCTCTGTGTGTTTGTTTCACAAAATGTGTAGGTGAAGTCATGGTTACATTTGAAAAGCACCATATTGTTTTGAAAGTACTTTTTCATGTTCTTGCTGAGTTCTCACAAAACACCCTTTTCATTTCCATTTATCATATGGGAAAACTAAGGCACAGGCAAGTCAAGTGACTTATCCAAAGTGAAGAGAGTCACATGATAGTAGAGACAGATCTTAAACCCAGATATCCTGACTTTTTAGGGTTTTCCCAGTGTCCTACATTCAACAAGCCTGGTAGAGAAAAACTCTCCCTCTCACTTGTCACCAGCTTGGGTGAAGGTTTTGGGCTCCAGTGTCGCATCTCATGGGGAGTTTTTGATAAGTGACAAATGATTGGTTGACTCCATTATCAGTCATGAACACTGTAAGAAGCTTCATTTCATCAGACTGCCTTCTAAAGAGTCAGAACATTGAAAGCACTTGCCTTCAGGAGCAGTGTTTCTAGGAGACAGGGAGGGCTGGAACTAAGACAGGGCAATGCTGAGGATCAGGCACCAGAGGTGTGTGGTTATAAGAACCCCAGTGTTCACAAGAAGGGCAGCCAGGGAGGGAGATGAATGATCCTTGGGCCAAACCACACATTCTTCTCCATTCTCCCTGTGCTCTCCTTCTTGCTCTAATCTGTGTAGGTTGTCTCCTGGCTGTGGATCTCCTAGGTAATTCTCTAATGTCTATGACTTCACACTGAAAAGATTATTCTGATGCCTCTACACAAAGTAAGAATGCTCCTTTTAATGTTCTATTATTGATTTTCTCTGTGCATTGGGTGTAAGCGGCTTTCTTCATCAAGGTCTCAAGAAGCAATGGGAGTTTTCATTTATTTTCAAATCAGGTGACCATACTTTGGGCTTCCTCTCAGGATGAACACAGACCACTGAGGTGCATCACCATCAATCTGCTTATTGAAAACTGCTGCCGGGCTCGGTGGCTCAGCCTGTAATCCCGCGCCTTTGGGAGGCTGAGGTGAGTGGATTGCCTGAGCCCACGGGTTCGAGACCCACCTGGGTAGGCGAGACCTCGTCTCTACAATAAATCAAAAAATTAGCCGGGCATGGTAGTACTCGCCTGTAATTCCGGCTACTCGGAAGGCTGAGGTGGAAGGTTCGCCAGAGCCCAGCAGGTCAAGGCTGCGGTGGCTGGGAGCGGCCACCGCACTCCAGTCTGGGCGACAGAGTGAGACTCCAACTCTAAAAAAAATAAATTAATTAATTAAAAAAAGGAAATTGCTTTTACTACATTTCTTTTTTCATTCTAGAAAAAAATTAACATATTTTGTATACATCAATACAATTATTAGAATACCTTCTAGTGATAGCACAGCTCTCTTAGGAAATCAGATCTCTTATGAGTGAAGAAACAAAATATTGTGAAGCTAAATCATATGTACCTTTATCTTGACTCTCAGCAACTGGCAGCTATATAAAACGTGATTATAAATTACTGAAACTTTGGTCAGGCACGATGACTTACACCTGTCCTGGCACTTTGGGAGACTGACACAGAAGGATTGCTTAAGCCCAGGAGTTTGAAACCAACGTGGACAGCATAACGATACCTGGTGTCCACAAAATAAATAAATAAATTAGCCAGGTATGGTGGTGTGCATCTGGGTAGAACAGTATCATGATGTCAGATTGTGCCTCTGCTGTTCTCATCCATTAGAGATCTCTCTCAGGGAACTCCGGTCAAGAAAGTATGGACACATCTTCTAGTTTAGAATGTACTTTAAACGGATCCCAAACTAGAGGAAGGTCTACTTGAATATGAAATCATGTGAATTCGGCAGTGGCTCAGTGGCAACTGAGGATGTTTAGTGCCTTCATCTATAAAGTAAAACTATCAATAAAATAAACTTCATGATTAATGAAGGTAGAATGCCATCATGACTGTGAATACCCTTTATGAACATAGAATTCTGGGCAAAATGTAAGTTGTCTTTTCTAGCTAGAGAATCAAGAGATCCCCATGGCTTGGTGGACTATTCTGCTCTAATAGAAGTATCATCTTTGTCCAAGCATGAAAGACTTCTCAACACCAAAGGTGATTTAAGCATATTCAAAGGGTGTGTGTGACCATTACATATATATTTGTGGAAACATGGCAAAATTCTACCATTTGTGTAGTGGCAAATGCAAAGTGAGAAAATCTGGGATACTATCCACAGTCTTCCACAAATTAACTCTGTAAGCTTGGGTCAATCACTCAATCTCTTAAGGCTTTATTCTTATTTATAAAAGTAGGATTTGAATTGGCACACATTACAGATTTTAAAACTAAGATACTAAAAGAAATGTAATAAGCTGACCTTCTAAAAGGATAGCTCCTTTAGTATAATTTAAGGCCTGATAATAATCAGAAGGAAATAGTTCAATTCAGCTTCAACTTTTCAAAAAACATGTTTTCCCAATAAGGAACATGATCCCTCCAGAAGAGCAGGAAAAGCAGAGAGGGACATGGCAAACTGCTATGAGAGTCACAAGGCGGACACACATTCTGCCTGAGAAAACAAGTTTTTATTTAAACAGTACTTCACACCCGTGAGGAACACTTACCTTGGTGAAGATATGGTACGCTATCCATGAGACACTACTTAGCTCTTGAAAAGGAATAAAACCCTCAATCAGGAAACATTGGATGGAATTTAAATGTTAAAAAGGAAAGTATGTTCTAAAGATTAAGTATCAGTAATGATATAACCCTTGTTTCTCACAATTCTGTTGCCTGAATTTAGCATCTTCCCTGTAGCTGAACATGTGTCTAAAGTCAAAGATGGGAAAAAGTAGGAAGAGATGTGTTGACACAGAGTGGCACGGAGGTTTAGGGAGAGCAGTTATGAACAATCCAGTTATAAGACTGGCTTGGAGATGAAGACAATGTTAAAAGGTACTCTGGTAGTATTCATTCCATACAGTTGAGGAGTCTGTGCAGAACTCCATACCCGTCTTTGCCTTCACCTCCTGAATAATTGGGAAAATACAATATTGTTTTCTGTGCTGGTGAAAGGTTTGTTTTTTTGTTGTTGTTGTTTCCTTTTATTTTCTGAGGAGGGAGGGCTAATAGAGGACAGGAAAGAAAAAGTAGTAAATCATTTAGGAAGAAGGTAGATGCACTAGAAATAGTCTTTGTGGAAAGAATATAATATTGAAAGTAAGCAAGAAGGTAAATTTTGTTGCAAGGGAAATGAGGAGCAGATCAATATGAAGTAAAGTAGGTGCCAAATCATAGGAAAGAGTAGAGACAGAAACATTTTTTGGACTTGTCAAAGCAACTCATTATTGTACTGTCTGTGCCAAGACCTTCAGAGTCAGTACATTTATTTATGTTTGCTCCTCAGACCACTACTTAGTTTCAGCCTCCATCTCTCCCAACAGACAAACATTGCTGACTTCATAGTCTAGATTCTGTATCAACCATCACACTTGGCCACTTAAACGTTTTATTTGGATCATGGCCCTGGCACAGGTTTATCTCCAAGTTCATACTGAAGACCTTTATTATGGTGGTGGTTTCATTGGCATTTAGTAGATTTAAATCAGCCCAAGAAATAAGCACTCACCAACTTGAAGTGGGTGGCTTTGCAATCTATTCCCTTGTCTTTCCAATAGTTGTGGGTGTCATCCAGGCATGTCTGGAGAGGTGAAGTAACAGCCAAGGCACTTTCACAAGATCTCTTGATGATATGACATAAAACTTCACTGTGACTTGGAAATCTTATCATTTGAATTTCTACATCTGGTTATTTCATGAAAGAAAAAATGTTTAACAATATCTTGAGAATGTAGAGTTTTAAAGCCAGGTAGGGCATGAAAGAAATGTTCAAGGCCCATTTTTCATTTTACAGTTGAAAGAACTACGATCAGAGAGATTCTACTTGCCCAAGGTCACATGTTAACAATGAGGACACAGAATAAAAATGGATATCTACTGACTCCCTGGACTGTGCTCTTTCTTCCTTACAATGCTGCAAACAATAAGTATTTCTTTTTTATTTAAAAAAAATTTTTTTTGAGTAAGTGTCTCACTGTGTTACCCAGGCTGGAGTGCAGCCTCAACCTGGTAGGCTCAGGTGATCCTTCCATCTCAGCTTTCCAAGTAGCTGGAACTACAGCATGTGCCACCACACCCAGCTAATTTTTCTTGGGTAATTGTAAAGATGAAGTTTTACCATGTTGCCCAGGCTGGTCTCTAACCCCTGAGCTCAGGCAATCTTCTCACCTCGGTCTCTCAAAGTGCTGGGATTACAGGCATGAGCCACTGCACCTAACCAAGTATTTCTAAAATGCTACAGTACATGCTGTGCAGATTATATTATAATTGGATATCTTTTCCTCTAAGTAACTGACTTTTTTGGTTTGTTCGGTTCAAACTTTGTTAAAACGTTTTTTTTTTTCCTAGCATCAACTTTGAGATTATTCCAAATACTTGGAGACACCATGCACAAAAACACAGTGTGCAGCACGCTTAATGTCAAATGCACTTGCTGCCAGAATGATCAAGAGTAAAAAGAGAATTGCACATAAAAACTGATATAGGAACAAGTCTCCAACTTTCTTTTCTTGAGAAGTGCACTGCAGATAAGTGGATAATATTCCTCTATACAAGTGTAAATGGGTGAGGTACTTCATCATCAGACTGACTTGTGATTTAGGAGGTCTGCATCCAAAGATATCTCTAAATGCACATAAATGACTCAGGCTCTGTAAACTGGAGAGAATGACAGGACAGCAGAGAGATCAGTCAATATCTCAGAGAGTTGGTGCCAAAAGGACGGAAGTCAAACTTGAGAGAAGCAATCTATATCCAGTAATATTCCCTGGATTTAGAAGAACATTAGTAAGGACATATTCACTGAAAATTCCGAGTGCACCTGTCCAAAAGAAAGTCATCTTAGCGGAAATAGTGTCATAAAAGGTAATTGAGAAGTCAGTTCTCTTTATTTGTCATTGGGGTTACTACATTTTTATTGCAGATTGCCCTGAGGGAGCTAAACTATGTATCCTAACATCAGTGGCAACCAGTTACTACTCATGTCCTCTTATACACAGACTGAAATTACTGGTGCTTAATCAAATATATCTATAGGAAATAAAATTTTTCAAGTATACTCAGCTTCTTGAAACAGATTACTATAAAAAAAAATAAAGTTAGTGCTCAGAATCCCAAATTTGATAAAGAAGTTTGCAATTTTATCTTATTTGTGTGTTATTTATTTCCCATTATGGGTTGGCTTTCCAGTCCCTGGGACCTAGGACTTGTTAAGAAAATATTACATTAAAAACTCTTTTTTTTTTTTTTTTTTTGCCACCAGACTATTCCCTATAGACCTTAGACATATAACTGGCTGAAGTTGCTGTTCTAAATAATATAGTCAATGCTAAATTTGTAATATAAGTGTGATTGGCTTTTAGCTGTATTTTAAAGATAGCCACTGAGTAATAGTTTCCCTAGGGACCCTCAGGAGTTAAACGCCTCAACACTATTGATGTTTTTCAGCAACTTGACCCAGAAATCTGATTGGGCTGAACTGTTCTCTGATCATCTGGTTACATCTAATACATTCAGGTTATACCTCATTGGTTCCCCCCCCAAAAAAAGAAAGCCAGTGTCTGTAATTCCAAAGCAGTCTATGGCAATAGGACCCACATCCAATGACTTACTACTGTTCTTAGCACCACTGAGTCCAACTGAAAAAAGTGCTGTTCATTCTCCAGCCAGATAAAAAGGGTCTCTGCTTTCTCAAGGACTCATGAGTGTTCAAAAACTTCCACTTTCTGTTCTCAGATGTAAGCATCAGAATCTTCCTTGGAGAGGTAAGAAATTTTAACATCTTATTCCTTTCTTTGGTTAAGGAGTCTTCCCTTTCTGGAAGCTCGGGGTTGGCTTTAATTATGTCTTATGTTTCATCCGTACCCTTTGAGTTCAAGTCACTGTGTGGAACGTCAGTTACGTAGGGGAACTTAGTCTAGCTCTATTTATTGTACTAGAACATTAGTCTTTATACAAACCAATATATAAGGGAATCTTATTGATTTCTACAGGAAAAATAGATCTGTAAGACTAGAACTTTGAATAATCCATCTACTCTGAGGCACTAAAAATGTTCTATTTCATCTTTTACAATGCCAAATCCACCTCTTTATCTCTCAAAAGCATATGTTGATTGAATGAAAGAAAAACTTTATAAAATATATTGCTTTTCTATTACCTTTTTTTCTGGTTGAGGACCTCATGTTTCTGTAATTCAATTTATTTTTTAACATGGGATTCCACCCATAAAAATTGTCATGAAACCAACCAAGTTTATCAACAGGAACCTGCCTTTAGAAGATGCTGCCTTGGCTTAGCAAAGAAGAGAAAAATAATCTTTGTTTAAGTGTTTAATTCTGTTTTCACAACATATTTCTTTCAAAGATAGATTTCTAGGTGGAAATAGAGAACTTTGTAAAATAACTTAAAAAAAATTTAATGTTCCTGGCCAGGGAAGATGAAATTGCCAGAATAAGGCTATGGAACACCCAAGGGTAGAACAGAAGGGATATAAATGTGAAGACAACAAGAAATGGTATCTTCTTTTCTCTGTCAGTTTCTGTATTCACCACACTACCTTAAATAATCTCAAAATCTAAAGAAAATGAGTATACAGGTGCAACTTTAAGAGACGTTCAAGCTTGTCTTCCAAGTATATTGTAGTTTTTAAGCTCACACTGTATAGAAATTCTGGCAACTAGTGTCTTCTAATCCAACAAAGCTTAATAATAATAACAAAAGCCTCTAAAAACCTGTCCTGAGCTCAAAATAACTTGTAACTTCCTCATCCCTTTTCCTGTGTTGTTACTGAGTCATGATAAATCTTTTTTGTCTAAGCAATTAAGAAGTGGAGAATATTAACAGTAATCGTATATCAATAACACTGGTTAAGCACATATATTATTTTAAGTGCATTATTAAGCATTTAATATAGGCCAGACTCTGTTAAGTACATTTTGTGCATTATCTCACTTGTTTCTCACAGCAGTACCTTGTGAAGTCGAGACAATTATTTTATCCATCTAAAAAGTTGAAAAAACTGAATATCAGAAAGCAGGAATGACTTGTTGAAAGTTGTACAGTGAGCAGCAGAGCCAAGAGGATAGCAGGGTCTGTCTGGCAGGGATGCCCTCACTTGTAACTACCATACAACCATTGCCAAACTGGTAGGGAGGTATTTGAGTTTTCAGAGGCTGTGCACACATGCAGTTAATGGCTGCTGGGAAACAAAATATGAAAATAGCTTGGCTTGTGCAGGGCAAAAAAATGTTTATTCTATTTCCTGGGATGTAGGCTGGTGGCAGAAAGTAGACCCCTGAGAACAGAAACACTTGGTTTCAAATAAAGTATCTGCATTAAATATGCAGCTTTCCTGCAACTTTATGTAAGTACACAATCAGAGGCATGGGCAAACTGGCAATGGTTCAGACTTAGTATAAACAGATCTCTACCTTGGCCCTATTGAAGGCCTAATACTTTATCAACTAGTGAAGCCAAGAAGGGGGACCAGAACACACAGTTTCCTGGGAATCATTGCTGTAACCTCCCTAGTTAGGCCTGAGCTCCAGGCTGATAGGAATTGATGTGGTTTAGTTCCATAAAGCCACTTCTCTCTAGCCCTGGTCAAATGTATTCTAAATATGAGCTGTCAAGGTGAGCCTCATGCCAGCAACGGTCAGCTCAGAACCTCTGTGGGTGCTTGGATAATAGGTACGTCTATTTCCCCTGTGATGTCTGAGCAAAAGCCAAGGTCCAGGCCTCTGGCTAAGGAAGTCCAGGGAGTCAATGGGAAATTACCAAAGGACTCGCTCTGGTTAAATGTTCCTGCCAGTAGCTATTTGATCATTCCAAACAGAAAGAGGAGGGGGGAAAGCCAAATTCATTTTGCAACTGGAGTTCTTTTGGTGTTCATTCTCTTGGTAATATACTGTTAATGTGATTAAAATGGAGGCATTTAGAGTTAAGTGGTTGTTGGAATAAATTAGGGACATCAAAATTGGCAGAGTTTAGAGTTTGAAGAACTCCATTCTGTCAGCTCCCCCTAAAATTTAATTACTCCAATATTAGGCTCTTTTTTTTTTTCTTGATGTGAAATTTGGCAGTGAACAAAATCAACAGGGTTATAGCTTCGAAGAGGAATCTGCTGCATTTTGGCAGAGAAATGGTGGCTAAGAATGCTTCTTTTAAAGGACCAAAGTAGAGACAACTATTAATCATTTAAGTTATTGTAGAGGGAGCAGGAGAGATTTTTGTGTGGGGTGTGTGTGTGTGTGTGTGTGTGTGTGTACAAAATAATTACAAGTACACAGTATCTAAAGTTAATTAGTAAAACAGATTTTTTAAATGCAATCTGCTGTCTTTAAACACTTTTCCATTGGTCTTTTAAAATTAAAAGTGGGCCAGGCATGGTGGCTGAAGCCTATAATCCCAGAATTTTGGGATGCCGAGGTGAGAGGATTGCCTGAGCCCACGGATTCTAGACAAGCCTAGGCGACTTGGTGAGATCTTGTCTCTACAATAAATCAAACAATTAACCGGGTGTGGTGGTACGCACCTGTGGTTCTAGCTACTTGGAAGACTGAGATGGAAGGATCACCTGAGCCCCAGCAGGTCGTGGCTGTGGTGGCCATAAGCATGCCATTGCACTCTAGCCTGGGCGACAGAGTGAGTCTCAAAAAAATAAATAAATAAAGAATGAGAATGTGAGAGATGCAGGTATATTTATACACACACATGCATGTGTGCAAAGTGACATTTTGGTGGCCTGGTTAGCAAACAGAAAGCATCCTAGAGTAAAGCTAGCCACGTCTTGAGGGTCTGACATGTCTCAGGTAGTTGTGGGTAGCTCAGAGCAAAATCCTTGAAGAAAGTAAATTTGAATATTTCTTTATAATAGTATTTATACCTCAGACTTCTGTTTTTTGTCTTTCTGATTTGCTTTTATGTCCTCAGACTCCTTAAGTCCAGAGAAAAAGAGCTGCAAAATAGGAGATTGGCTTTCCGGCTTATGAATTAATAACCTTTTCTCAATCAGCTAGTTCCCAGTGAACAAATCTCTTCTTTCCTCCCAAACACACAAGTACACACACACACATACACACAAATATACACATGCACTGAGTATTATCAACTGTTCTATATATATGTGTGTGTCTACCACATTGTAAATGGTCTTCGTTTTCAGAATGTTTTAAGGATTTCCCTGAAGGTTATCTAAATACTAGTTTTGGGGGGGAGACATAAATGGCCACATTCAAATTATTTTTTGAATGATGCCCCTGCTAGTCATGAAAATAAGCTGTTTTTCATATGCCTGAGGCAGTGCTAAAAAGAATCAGGCACAGGCCTTAATGAAAATTCAGTTTGGGGACAAGGAGAAACGTAATATACTATGTCTTCTCGCTGAGGTCATGACTCAATTCTCAAGAAGGTTATAGCAAGCAATATTTAGAGTGGAAAGTACCACATGTAAGCTTTAATTTATAATACTCCTGCATATGCTAGAGGGAAGAAAAAGGAGTCTTTGTTTCCTGTGATATATCAATCTTAGACTTTTTACATGATCAGGTAAAAAGTAGAGTGGTTTCTGGTCAGGGGACCCATTCTCTCCATTTTAGCCCTCGATTCTACACAGTTTGTAACCTTGGACAAATCCTTTTCCCTATTCAGGATTCTTCTCTGTAAAGTTAGGATGAACATATTAACCTCCATACTACAGTGGTTGAGAAGAACAAAGAAGATTCTTAGATGGCAAAGTATTTTGAAATTAGCAAAGTGCTTTGCAAGTATAAGATATGATGTTGGGAATTTCTGTGGGGGAAAACTAATGAATGCAGGTTGGAAGTGCAAAACTTCTTCCTGGAGAGGCAGACACCTCAAGAGTAAGGGGCTCCTGCAAAGGCAGGAGGAACTGGCTGCTATTGTCTATGGCATGTAGGCTGAATGAGTCCTCTAAGGGCCTTTTCCATCTCTGTCTTCCAAGTGCCCACTTGGTTTGTGTGTCTGCAAGGTCAGTTGCAGTTGAATTTCCAGTCTGCCAATGTGTATTGCTGTTGTTGGCAAGAAACGTGTATTTCCCCCATAGGTTATTTGATATGCATTTCTATAGAGTCTAAAGTCTAATGATCTTTCCCCCCTTTTAGTGCTAATGTAATAAAAAGAGAATTGTTTACTAATGATTGACAGCTACTGTAACTGTGAGTCTCTGACCTCCAAATCCATACTGAAGTGTCACTGGTAGAGCATTCTAACTGGAGCACAGGACTGGAATGGATAGTGGAAGAATGGCAAATAAAGAAGATCTTATTTTAATTAAAACTAGACCTTACTAACAAAAGAAAAGAGAATTATTCTCAGGCCTTGGATGCTTACAGGATCAAGATTCCTTCTGGGGGAGAAGTGAACTTTAATGTTTTTTTCTAAAGCATTGCCAGCTTTAAAAATGACTAGCCCGCTCAGTCCTCTAATGACCCAGATAGGTAGTCTTCTTTAAATAGCTCACCCTGTTACAATCTTGTTTATCCTCTGTTTATGCGACTCAGTGCTTTATTCTTGCCTACTGTTGATAGATTCCCAGACTCAAAGGTGACTTCATATTTTTGTCCTTAGGCAACGCAGAGCATAGGGTAGGAGTGAAAAAGATGAAGATGGTGATTTCCTCCCTTACCCATCAACATAGCAACCTACATGCTGTCTGTTCCAATGTCACCAAAGGCTCTAAGTAAATGTCAATTTTGTCAAAAATGCAATTGAATAATTAAAAGAATATGAATGATTTAGGTAAAGTATAAAACCTAAAATAGCCGGGCTCGGTGGCTCAGCCTTTGGGAGGCTGAGGTGAGTGGATTACCTGAGCCCGTGGGTTCGAGACCCGCCTGGGCTGCAAGACCTCATCTCTACAATAAATCAAAAAATCAGCCGGGTGTAGTAGCGCGCGCCTGTAATTCCGGCTACTCAGAAGGCTGAGGCGGAAGGATCGCCGGAGCCCAACAGGTCGAGGCTGGGGTGGCCGGGTGCGGCCACTGCCCTCCAGTCTGGGCGACAGAGTGAGACTCCAACTCAAAAAAAAAAAAAAACACCTAAAATAAACACACATACATGGATATGCATGAGTATGCATACAACACATTTACATACATATACCATATATATGTGCATATGTATATGCATATAGGTACATTCATACTCTAACTATGAATACATTGAAATTTTAAAGGGTAAGAAAGACAATGAGTGCCATCTCATGGAGAGACCTACCACTACATTTCCAAATTCCCTCTACTTCAAATATTTTTTTAATGGCAAACCAATATTCCATGGATTGAACTTTTCTTTCCTACCTTTCCAAGTTGATCATCCAAATAATAATATGTTCTCTAAATAAACACTGTCACAGTCTGTTGTGCCAGGATACATCTTAGGGCAGGGATCCCCAAACCCCAGACCATGGACTGGTACTGGCAGGACATGGACCAGTACCAGTACCAGTCCGTGGCCTATTAGAAACTGGGCCACACAGCAGGAGGTAAGCAGCAGGTGAGTGAACAAAGCTTCATCTGTATTTACAGCTGTTTGCCGTTGCTTTTACTATCTCCTGAGCTCCACTTCTGTCAGATCAGTGGCGGCATTATGTTCTCATAGGAGTGCAAGTCCTACTATGAACTGTGCATGTGAGGGATCTGGGTTGCGCACGCCTTATGAGAATCTAATGCCTGATGATCTGAGGTGGCGCTGAGGTGATGATGCTAGTACTGAGGAGCAGCTGCAAATACAGATTAACATTAGTAGTGAGACTTGACTTCACATCCCCTCCCCACCACCCCTCCAGTTTGTGGAAAAATTGTCTTCCATGAAACTGGCCCCTGATGCCAAAAAAGTTAGGGATTGCTCATTGCCTTAGGGAATGATCTGTGTTCACGGGAATCGATGTTCCGGTGAGTCACATTCACTATTCCCCACAGCTCAGGCAAAAGTCTCAAAAGTTGTGACAATCAATAGGACACATGATAATAGACACAAGGATTTACAGTGTTTTGATGATGACACTGTCATCATCTTGTGACCAGTTGTTGCTGCAGCCACCATTTCCTATAATGTAGTCCCATTACAGTGTTTACACTCCAGCTGTCCATGCACAAAGCTCAACTGATCCTAAGACATACATTTTAACTTTTTCTCAATAAATTGATATCACAATCTTCTATCCTATCTATGGGTGTAGCCTAAGAAGCAATAGTAATGTCTGACTGGGTCAGCTGCCTGAGATGCGCCAATGGGCAAAAGCCTGTTCACATTCTGTTGTGTGTAGATATGTACAAGAGGGTAAACTCACTTTTTCTAGTGAAAACATGATCAGAGATAGGATCATATTCCAGGGCATGGATGAGAGTCCATAGGAAAACAAGGTTGTGCTAAATATCCCTGTATTTTTGAATTTTGATTTTATCTGTCCTTTGGAAAATAGTAAACATTTGAGAGATGGCTTTTAGTATGGCTGGTACATAGCTTATACTAAAACACAGAACATTGGAGAGAGTCTAAAATTTAACACCAAATTAAACCAATAGAAGTCTGCAAAAGGTCACCATAAAAGCATTGTATCTTTAGTTTGGCAAAATAATCCCTATTTCATGAACACTGATTCGGTCACTGAAGGCAGTTTTCTTGCCTTTCAACTTTTTGATGATTTTTAATCCAAATGAAACTTGCCCCGATTTCTTCATCTGCTTATATGAGGTCATTTTTAGAATCTTCACTTTCTGCCTCTCTCCCACAACATAGCTTGCTTAGACATCATTCTTCTTATCATGTGAATTCCGGGGTTAAAGATGTTATCTCAGATAGGAGATCCTGAGACAGAATTTTGTGTTGCTTCCCTTTATCTGAAAACTACTTTTCACGCTGGTTTAGATAATGTCTGCTTGTTTATCGGTTCTCTCACAGAATTGGTTTATAGTGAGCTAATTCACGCATGATCTTTTTTTCATAAATTCTTTTAAAGTCAGTTCTTCACCATCTTTAAAATCAATTAAATTGAATTTAAAAGGCATCCATTTAAAAATCCTCAAAAGAAGATGTCTCTATGTATGATGATGGAATCTCATCTTGTTAGTATCAATATATCTTTTAAGCCTTTCAGGATGTTTGCAATCTTTGTGGCAATGGAAGAACATGATGGTGCTGATGAAATAAAATAAGTCATGTGATGAGAATGGTTGAAATTAAATGAAAGTTACATAGGGGTTCATTCTACTATCCTGTCTATTTTTGTACATACTTGAAAATTTCCAAATAAAAAGTTTTAAAAAATTACCCAGTCATTATTTTCCTGCTTATACTTATTCTTAGCCATCTCATCTAACAATACAGCAGAAAATTTTCCCAGTGTTTTACTGAAATCAAAATACATTATTTTAAAATCATTCCTCTCAATCAGTCAATTGTCTGATAAATCTATCAGAATTCCTCAAATTGGAATTCTGTATTAGAAAATTAAATGAATAAGGCAACTTAGAAATTATCAAGATCTCTATTGGTTTTGTTTCCAATCTTGGCCATAACTTTGTTACATAGAGCAATACTGCCTTATAGTTCTATCCCACCATCATATCAAAATTGGTCATTTATTTATATTTTGGGACTTTACTTACTAGCCCTGGGCATCAATCTGTGAGGTGAGATAGCCCTGGGCACCAATCTATGAGGTGAGCTAAATGTCACTGGTTGCAAAGACATCAGTGGAAATACAAGAGGTAGAAGAACTCATATTTACCAAAATTCCCCTAAGGAAAAGTGATTGGAAGAATTTCTTTGATAAGACTCTAGGAATGAGAGTAGAGACTCTCCGGACTCATACTCAGGTTACAATGAGGAATACCCTACCTGATTCTGAGGAGAGTGGGTCAGGGAAAGGTGGACATATTTTGCAGAGTGAGTGTTAGGCCCATCTGAGATCCAGACTGAATTACTCAGAGCAGTTCAGCACAGCCAAGAGCATTTTCTCTTCCTGCCTCACCCTACAGAGCTTATAAACTCTCTTCTTAAGACACGTTGACAAATATCTTTAAAACATTAGTTTGAAGGGGCAACAAATTATTAGCACACTCTTGTTTAGGTGAGTCCCAGGTCTCAAGACTTACTTTGCAAAAGTTAAAATTTTAACTGGAATACTGGAAAGTAAAGAAACACTCCCACTCAAAAGATCGAACACTCAGGATGATTTTGCCTCATTTTGCTCCAGGAATTGTAATATTTCGTGACAGGATTCATTTTGCCTTAACCATTTACAGTCCAGAGGAGAATATACACAGCTAAAAACAAGTGAAAGGCAAAGGCCAATTGACTGAGTCACGATTCGGGAACACCACTGGACACTCCCAAAGAAAGACTATCTCTTGGAGAAAGACTATCTCTGTGTGGCTAGAGTTGCTGCAAGAATTGTTTCTAACATTTCACATAAGCACTGAAGACAGAGTTGCTGCAAATATAGAGAACATCCAATTCAGCCAACCACTATCAGGTAAAAAGAAGGGCAAATATAGTCATGACAGTGCTTAGAAATGTTTAATGAGCTTTTTTTTTTTTTTTTTAGCTTTCAGAAGACAGAAATGTGCAAGACATGGCCTTGATGGACCTCATATCTTTCCCATAAGGCTGTGGAAAATTAGAGTCTCCTCTTGTTAAATAGGAAAGGTTAGCGTTTAATAGTTAATGAAGCCAAGGGGATTCTGAACAGATAAGAGCTGAGTCTGTACAGGCTGCATTTGGAGAGGCCCAAATCCTCTTATCTCTTCTCAGAAAGTCTGCTGTTTGCAAGATATTGTTTTAAGCAGAGAGCGACAGCAAGAGCAGCATACACAAGGAGAACCACTACTTTTTTGAAGGAATGCTGAAACAGAATCTGTGAAGAGGTACTGCTTCACACTTTTATGGGGTACTATAACAACACACTATATGTTTTCCCCTAGATGCAAAAACATGAATCCCCTGGTAGCTGAACTTTAAAATATTTACAGCATTGTGGACACCTTGTGAGCTTCCCACCTTCCCTTAATGCTTACACTGTTCTTTGATCTATTTTCTTTTGCACCCAAGTTGCTCATATTACTCTTATGAGGAAATGTCTGGGTTAGTGAATCACAGGAGGAAAGGGCTACACTTTCTCTCACAAAGAAACTCAGGTAGCATGCCTTTGGGCTAAGGGTTATTTAAGGTCAGGTCTTAAATAAGATAGGTATCTTGCCCCAATTTAACTGTGCTTCTCCCTTTTATGTCTCTTCTCTTTGGATAAATCTAGTCTAACCTTACAAATTTCCTAGATGGTAACATCTTTACAGGTCAAGATTAAGCCCTTCCATTGCTCCCTGAATAACATCCTTTCCTCATTCATTGGGAGCTAATGAAACTAATGCTTCCTGTTGCTCCTACCTTGGTGGCTATCCTCTTCTTCTGTCCTCTTCCATCCTTTTACTTCCAAACACTTCTTTGCTTTTCCTCTTAGTACTCAACTTCTCACTTTTCCTCCTCTCCTTCGCCAGAAAACCATTTTTCTTCTATGTCCTTTCTTATCCTAGATCTGTAACTCTCCCATGTCCTCAACTGCTTCAATGAACTTCTGCATTCTTAACTCAGCTGGTGGTTGTCTCACTCTGAGGACCTTGTTTCCCCCAAGTGAGGTGGCCCACTTCTCCAGCTCTGGTAACTTGGTTCAGTACATTTCTCATCTTTAAAGGTATTTCCAGGTCAATGCAAAAAGCCTTGCTCTTTTGAACAGCTGTGATATCACGCTAAGCCATCATATCTCCTCATCTCACTCTTTTTTTTTGAGTTGGAGTCTCACTCTCGCCCAGGCTGGAGTGCAGTGGCCGCTCCCTGCCACCCCAGCCTCGACCTGCTGGGCTCTGGCGATCCTTCCGCCTCAGCCTTCCGAGTAGCCGGAATTACAGGCGTGTGCTATCACGCCCGGCTAATTTTTTTTTATTTTATTGTAGAGATGAGGTCTCGCTGCCCAGGCGGGTCTCAAACCCGCGGGCTCAGGCAGTCCACTCACCTCAGCCTCCCAAAGGCGCGGAATTACAGGCTGAGCCACCGAGCCCGGCTCTCATCCCACTCTTATACCAAATTCCTATCCTCCTCATGCTTTGGAAGCACCAAGGTTTGCAGCCTTATCCTCTTACTCAAGCCCTGACTCTATCCTGGTCTACTGTCTGTTCCTTTGGATCACTCATGCAGCACCTAACAGCTTGAATATTTGATCTTTTTAGCTCCAATAAACTTTACCTTCCCCTGCTTCGGTGTCTTGTTCTCATGGTCCCACACTCACTGTGACCCTTCTCTGATCACAATGTCCTACACTCTCAGTCCTCTTAGTCCATGAGGTCCACAGCTTGTGTTCATCAGCCTCTTGAAGAGCTCAGTCCATCCACTAGTCCTCTTTCTATGAACTCCGCCTCGTCTTTACTTCTTTCTCATGTAATTAGATCCCGTGGTACTTCAAGCACTTTAGTCATTTTCTTTCAATGTTCTTACCTACTGGTCCTCTTTCATTTGCCCAGCCAAACCTCAATCTTGGTTCAATCTAGCTGTAGGGCTTCTCTGTTCCAAACTCTCACAACTAAGGATTCTAGTGAACATGACACTGCCTAGTGTATTTATGCCATTGAAATTCTATGGTCTCCAACTCCATTCTTGTCTTTTGAGTGTTGCCCTAAATGTTGATTGTCTTTTCTCTGATTACATGACAGTTTCCCCCTGCTTCTCAGAGAGCTTTTTTAAAGTCTGAGAGGGGTTCGTGTCAGGATGTTGTCTAGTCTCCAGGCTCTGGGAATCACTCTAGAAAGATTGTTAAGATGACTGTGATCCATTAAGGATTGATTTGTGGTTTTATACACAATATCAATTTGTGATCTTATATTTCACATATTCAATTTCACAATGAGTTCCTCTCTGTAGTTCTCATCTACTGCCTATTTCACCATGTGTCAAGAATCGTGTGAACCATTGTGCATATACTGTGATGGAACTTATTAATTAGTGTTAACATTCATATTCTTGTGTATCAATAAATAGATCTAAATCCCATCTTGGTCACTTCAGTAGATTTTGGCTTCCTGCAGAATTATCTTCTCTTTTCCCTTGTTTGCTTTGAGTTCCTCAAAGTCCTTACTCCATCCTCTTGGATTTGTCTGGTCCAATCAGTTTTTTTCCCTATCCTAAGGAAACAGAGGTTCAATTTTAATTATTCTGTGAGATCTCACTTATGTGATATGTGAATTTTAAGCAACTCCATTCTCTTTTTGAGTGTCGTTCAAAGTTAGGTGCTCTAACTTCTTCAATTTGAACTGGAATAGTTACTACTACAGCCCAAAGTGTTGGTTAAAGGCTCCAGAGAAAAATTTAACTCTAAAGCAAATTTAAAAAATTTTCTTTTTAGAATCAAATTATGCCTCTCATTCATTTTATAAGAATAAATTCTAAAATCTACTTTCGGTGCAATTTGATATATTCTTTCTATCTGAAACATAAAAATTAAAGTGAGAGAACATTACTGTTTCAGAAGAACTCTTGTGTTCCAACTCCATGACTGGAGTTAAAGTCTTTCTCCATTGTATCTACTGAACAAATTACCCTTGGTTCTTTTTGTAAATACCTGGAACAAAAGACAAATCTCTGAATTATAATAACTAATGACTATATACTCTGTTATTAACTAACTTAACCATCATGATTGATACTTTTTTCTGAAACAAACAAATTTCAATTTACTTTTGATAATTCAGAATTGATAATAATAGTTCATGGGCTAACCATCATATATTGCTATGAGGAGTATATCATTATCTCCATTTTGAAGATGTGTAAACTGAGAGAAAATGAGAAACCACAAGTCACACAATGAGTAGTCCTGATAAGATTTAAAGACAGGCCAAACACTGAACATTCCCATGCACAGGAAGTCAGATAAAAACCTCCCAAATGCAATTGGCAACATGGTTCAAATATCTATGTTCCATCCATACTGCCTACTATGTACTATCCATCCATTAGGTCCTACTGAATTTACTGATGCTCCAAGGTCATATAGATACTTCCTACTCGAAGAATGACTTTTTAGGATTGGGGTGGGCCAGTATTTAGCAAAACAGAGGCAAGGCAATGGGTAATCTGTCTGAGATGTGAGGAATGAATTGCCTGGGGATGTATGTATGCTATAAACAGTAAGGAAGATCTAAATCAGACCTATCTCATGAAGGGTGGAAGAAACTGACTGACAAGACAAAGGGGATGATAAACAGGAAGGCTGGGTCATCTTACCACAAAAGAGGATGACTCATACACACAAGACCACTGACTTGAAAGCATATTTTTTCTTAACAAGAACATTTGGGAAGAGACACACCATCCTATCTTAATTTTGTTTGGTAACAGAGAAACATTCCAATAAGTATGTATTAATCTAATGAAATGATTCAGAGGTGTGTAACAATGCATGGTATGCATCAGAAGGCAATCTGCTTGGCAGCGCTTCTCATTTAACTGAAACATGCAATACTTATTTTAATGCAGCAGTTTTAAAACAATATTGGGGATCTTAAATTAGAACACACAGTCACTCATGGAAGAGAAACTATAATATATCATTATCTGCTCCTCAACCCCTGGTATGTCAAATCCTTCACCTTGTAACTCGAGTTATTTTTTCTAAAACACAGATCAACTTGAACAACAAAGCCTACAATGGCTTCCCACTCCATGGCAGTAAATTTCTAGAACAATTTTCTAAATTCTCCATAATATAGTACCTTTCTGAATTTTGGTTTATCACCCAGAGCTTCCCTGAATTAATCCTTACCTTCCCTGCCAAAGCTTGGCTCAGACTGTTCTTGCAGCTTGTTTTGCCGCTCCCCATCTCTCTGCACATTAAGATACTTTATTCCTCATTCTAATGCCTCTGCCTGCATGAAACCTCCATGTCCCTTCATGGAATCCCCAAGCTCTGTCACACTCATACAACTGCAACATACTGCCTTGTGTGGTAGCTGTTTGATCCTTTCTTGAATTTTCTATAGTAACGATTCTCAAATATTGGCAAGAATTAAAATGACTCAGAGGGCTTGTTAAAGCATGAGTCAGTAAACCCCACTCCAGAACTTCTGATTCAGTAGTTCTGGGTAGGACCCAATCATTTACATTTCTAGCCAGTTCCCAGATATTGGTGATGCTGCTGGTCAGGGAACTCTGGCACTATATGTTCTAGCATAAAGTCTTAAGCATGGTAGGCTCAACAAACATATCTAGATAATTGGGTAGGTGTTATAGCCATACATACATCGTGACTGAAAATTTACATACATCATGACTGAAAATTTAGAAGGTGTTTTATTAAGACTTTTAGCTGTGTATCTAAGAATACACATACAGTTATTTTCATTTCAGAATATGAAAGGAAGTGGAGTTTACATAATCTCTAAAAGTTGGCCAATTTATGCTTAAGTACCATTCAAGCTGTTCTGAAACGTCACATTAGGACTCTTGAAAGTCAGTCAGAGGGCCTATGGTGAATGAAGATCTGGTTATAGAAGACTGGAAAGAAAGGAAATTCTGCAAATTCTCCTCAAGGTTGGTTCTCACTTAACTGACAAGGAAATGGAAGTTCAGAAAGGTCACATAGCAAGGATGTAGCAGAGTCAGACTTCTATCCAGGTCTTCAGTCCCTTACACTCAGTGTGCCATCTGCTACACTTGTGGCCTCATAAGCAGTAGTACCTTGTGTGGAAGTACAGAACAGGTACTGTGAAAATATTAGCTTAAAGCCCAGGATAACAACCACAAAACGCCAGTTTATTTTGAATGAGTTGTAATGAGTACGTGACAAATATATAACTCCAAGCATGTGCTGTTCTGTCACTCAGTATTCCCTAGGTGCTATTCATTTCATGCCTCCTAAACTGTGACATGGAATGTTGGCCTTCTGCCTTTGCCTGGTCAAGTCCCAGGGCTCTGTGGTGCTACTTTTTATTTATTTATTTTAACATGCACATGGCCCTCTTCTGCTCTTTGGGGAAATAGGCGTGATTAGAGCTGCTGCCACCCAGAGGCAAAATAAGGCAACGAAACTGATGAATTAACAACAAATGAGCCTATATCTGTAATGTAGAGAGCAAGCCTTTATGAATCTCTAAACATCATTTTTTTTCGCTTTCAGATATTAAAAAAAATAGATGTAAATCTTTTCTATGGCAGTCAGATGGGTTACTCCTTGGCCCAGCCAATCTTCTAGTATCCCTGCAGTGTACTGTAGAGGGTTGTCTAGGGGCCTCAGCATCATCTGGGAACTTGTTGGAGTTGCATGTTCTCTATACCAAAATGCTGAGCCAGAAATTTCCAGGGGTGGAACTCAGTAATCTGTATTTTAACAAGCCCTCCATGTGATTGTGATATAGACTAAAGCTTAAGAATCACTGCTAGTATTTAGCTGTTAATAAATAGGCAATTCCAAAAACTTCAATTCTCCTTTCAATGACTGCCACAAAATCAAAAGTAATTTGCCCTTTTGGCCTAATTATATAGACATTCTAAGGTGTTTTTTGACATCAAAGTGTCTTAATTTTTGGAGAAGTTTTAGAAGAATGCAAAAGTTTAGTTGTTTTTTTTCTTGTATTTTTAAATTTTTTTGTATTGAATATATATTTAAGAACAAACATTTAAGTCACAGTATGTTTACAATTGCCATAGATGTTTACAATTAAAGGGTCACTTGAAATATCATCAGACCTAATCCTTTTGTAGGGTTGAAAAAAAAGGCTCTGGAGGTTGATGGGACTCCCTGGGGTCCCAACATATTGTTTTCCATGAGCACCCCACTTTCACTGGGCTTGTGCATGAGAAAAGGAGGAATAAATAAGAAGTAAAAAAATAATATATAGTCTCTTTTACCTTGGTCATCATTTATTATACATTTATAAAATATTAGCTAGATATAATGCTTCCATATATTAATTCAGAATATCTCTCTTTGGGTTTCTTTAAGTTTATAATTATTATCCAATTTTATAAATGTACTGAAGTTATCAAACATTCGTTGAGACTTTTGTAACATTTAATTATCTTATTCCTGAAATTTTCTCCTCACTCAATACAGTAGTACACACACACACACACACACACACACACACACACACAATGAATAAACGTCTTTCCTAGATTTTACTTTATAGCAAATACTTTATTTGGGAAATGTTTTTGCTCCTCCATGAATTGTCAGCTTTATTTTCCCCACCTTCACCTTCATTTCCCCAAACTCAGCTCTGCATTTGCCAACACCCAGCAGCAATGTCCAAGGGGGAGAACCTCCAAAGATGTTCCATCTCCTTCTCCACAGAAACTCCTGCTCTGCCACACTGCACTGGCATTTTGAATATTATGGAAGGAACCAATTTTAATATACCGCATTGTACCAGAGATAAGCAGAACATAGAACTCACTGCTGCATGCTGGTCATACAGATGCAGGAGAAATTTTATGCACATTTGGAAAGCTTGCCTATTTTAGGATTTGTTCAGAAATGAGTTGCTGGAGCTTCTCTTTTTTACTTGCTTTCTCCTCTGTGATTCTGCACAAAGAAAGTCACAAAGATAATGGTTGCAGTAAAGAAACCTGTCCGGTGACAACGCCAAGGGACATGTCACAGCAGATTTACAGTTTGCACAATAAATAAAGAACTGAAGTAGCTTGAAGGGAGGGTTTGGAGGTGAGCATAGAGAAGGCTCTAGAGCAGTGACAGCTGAGGGAGCCTTACTCTGTGGAGACCAAGAAGATGGTCATAGTGTTTCAAATCTGCTATATAAACAAGTCATGCTCTTGGTGGGCTCTGGTGAAAATGTGATGATATTACTTAGGTGTAGCTTCTTCCAGTTGCATAGATTGATTGATGAATTCCATAAATCCGAAAGCAAAATGAAAAAAGACTCATCATGGATCTACACATTTGAATTGGGGTGGGCTAGGCAGTAAAGTGGGGAACAAGTAGACTGGGGGTGTGACCTGGGAGAAGCACACCCTAGTAGGCCACACTGGTTACTGTGGTAAATGGCAGCGGGGAATCTGAGGTATGGTTAGAGCTACATAAATAAGGTTCACTTATTTATTTTAAGATTCCCAATTTTCTGAAAACTGCCTCAAGAAGAAAGGGTCATCACTAGCAAACTGAAAAAAAAAAAATCTGGTCTTGTTTGAAGCTGTTTTGTGGAATACTCAGAATGATCCTGGCAAGTAATGAGTGACTATGTAAAACGAGTACCCGAATAAGCAGTTCACAGTTTAAAATGTTAAATTTATCTTTAAATCTTTTTAAAAGTTAGTAGACCATTTTCCAAATGGGCCTCTTTTAAAATTGAACCATCAATGGGTAAAATATCATAGGCTTCATAGTCAATAAGCTTTCTTTTTTTGCATTTAATATTAACTTTATTATAATATAGGTTAGTTGAAGCTATTCCCATGACAATAAGCTTTCATATGCATGCTTGGCATAAGGACGTACCGTATAGCTAAGGTGCTCATTATTCATGCCAATTGTACATGCACCATTTTAATCTTCATTATTCTTTATGGACATTAGCTAATGTATGCGGTAAGTCCCTGGAGAGCACAGAGTTATTTCTGTTATTGGGCAGGCAGAGGAATTAATGCAAGGTGAAAAGCCTTGATTCTCTAAGGTCCCATGTATGAACACTGATCCAGCTGAAATATTAAAGCAGACTTCAATATTGAAGACAATTTTCTGTTGACTGTAAGTAACAGAAAAATAAAATATTTGCCAGTTTGGTTGGAAAGTGCTGCTGGTGTTTATTTACCCTAGAAGGCTTAAATGAAGCAGAGATCTGGAAATAATTAAGAGTCCCATATGCATTTCCACTTTAATGCTGCAATTCTAATGCCAGATCAGACTCTTTGCTACCTGACAATAGTGCCAAGGAGTGCTCTCAGGTCCTTCTCTCTAGGGAGATAGAGGCAGCTTTGCTTTCCTTAGCGTTCCCTGTTCTTTTTCTACCTCAGTCATGATGGAACCTCCTCAAAGCAAGCATTTGCACACCCAGGCGGGTGTGCAATGCTATCTGTCTCAATGGCAAACAACTTTCAGTCATTCTTTCCTCCCACTTTTGTGACTCTCACTCTCTCTTCCTCTTGCCTTTTTTTTTTTTTTTGAGACAGAGTCTCGCTCTGTTGCCCAGGCTGCATCACACCTACCGCAGCCTTGACCTGCTGGGCTCAGGCGATCCTTCTGCCTCAGCCTTCCAAGTAACTGGAACTACAGGCATGCACCACCACACCTGGCTAATTTTTTGATTTATTGTAGAGATGAAGTCTCGCCAAGTTGCCCAGGCTGATCTCGAACCCCTGGGCTCAGTCAATCTTACCGCTTCTTCTTCCCAAGGTGCTGGGATTACAGGCATGAGCCACTGCCCCCAGCCTTCAAATCTCTTCTAATCAAATGTATTCATTGCTATAGGAGAACAGCTGGTTAGTCGCCTAACTTCCTAAGACCAGAAAAATGCCACTACCCTTTCTTGGCAATCTTTTACTTGACATTTTTACTTGGTTCCCCTAAAAGTGGTACCAATTAAATTAATCAGAATTGGATTTTGGAGGATCCAGTAGAACCATAGATAGGATATCAAGAGTGTATAACTCTAGATCCTCCATGGACCCAAATCTTTCTTTTGGAATTTCCCTGTAGATTGTGTAGGTTGTCACAATTCTACCATTTAACTAATTATGTAAATTTTTAAAACTTGAGCAAACTGTTTTGTTTCTTTAAGTTTCAGTTTCCTTATCTATAAAATGGGTATATATCAAGCAAAACACTTAATAATACCTTGTTTAACAAGCATTATAAAATTGTAAACTATTATTCATTATTTTATAGCAATCATAATTTGATCATTAATGTATTAAAAGAAATTGGATCTTTTATCAGGCTAATGAATTGCTTTAAAATCTTTCTGAAAAATGTTCAAAATTTATTTCGATTTGTACTTTTAGAAAGACGTTAAAGAAAATATAAACTTTTTTAAGAAGAAAAAATGGCTTGCATATGTGCTGGAGACCAGCTCCAGCTGGGTTCAGGGTACCCCAAAGGTGGAGACGGCGTTGGTGATTGGGGGGGAAGAAGAGAGAGAGAGAGAGAGAGAGAGAAAGAAAGAGACTGGATTCCAGTCTAGTGCAGAAGCCATTTAATGGGAATTACAACTGGTCTTTTATACACAGTTGGGTATGTGAGGGGTGTTCCCCACCCACCGGATGTTCTTTCAGGTATAATCCCATAACCTAATCGATGAAACCTTAATCCATTTATTCAACTTCAATAAATCCTAAGATCATGACCCAGAAGCCTGTGACCAATACTAAAGCTCTTAGATGTGACCCGAGTTTGAATTATAAGTTGTGTGAAAGCCAAAACTGCAGTTTGTGGAAGAATGGGAGCAATGAGCTTCTAAAGTTAGCTTGTGTTCATCCCGGTCTCAGAGTTTTTATGTTTTGAGTTCACAGGAGCTTAATCTGGTTAGTGTTGAGTAGAAAGGGGGAGGAAATGGGGTCAATAGCTCCAGAACACATCCTAGTGGTCTCGGGGTCAATGGCCCTTCCTGATCCCTAATGCTTAGTGGGCCTCCATGGCTGGCTCCCAACACATATGGTTCTCTAGAACCATTTGAATTTTCTTACCAACAGCAAACAAGTTTCTCTCCAGCTTTGTGCTACTTTTGTCTATTCTTACTTCCTTTTATGAAACTCCCCTTTGAAAAACCACCAACACTCCCCTATATCTTTCCTTTAATTTTTCAAAGTCATCCCTGTGATTCAACAGGGATTTTGTTACCACTCTCTTTCTGCCATTTCCTTAGAGTCAACATAATTTCTGAAAGCTAGAAGTAGATAAAAATTGAATAGATCTGTTTACAAAGGACTGTAACAATGAGAAGAGGAGGGGTAACTGAGATGACAGAGAGCTCATCTTGATCCTGGTGGAAGAAAGAAAAATCTTCAAAAGACCAACACCTTCACTTTTTGCTTGTTTCTCCTTAGTTACCCTTCTTTTTCCTCTTAGGATCAGTCCTTGAGATGGTGGTATCAGAGAGGCTCAGCAGTGGAGAATCTTGGCACCATCCTGTTCGCAGGGCAGGGAACTCTTTCAAAGTTGAGAAACAGTCAGTGGTTGGAAAACAGAGATATGAAAAGTGGCAGGGAGTAGAGGTAGATGGTAGGAATAGGTTGCAGTGTAGCAAAGATGGAAACATCTCAAGGTGGCATCATTCAGTGCTGTGCAGACAGAACCAGGGACCTTGTTCCTTTTCATGAGTTGTGTTTGCTCTCCTGTGACAAACTGACTGAATAGCCTATTGGAAAAAGTTCCATATTTTCTTCCATTTTGAAACAGAATTTAGAGATTGGCAAGTTGTTCTCAATTTCAAGGCAGTTAAATATTGTGTGTGAAATAAACTGTATGTACCATAGTTTGATACCCAACAGCTAAACAATATAAAAGAGAAAGCTAAAGTTAGTGGCTGCTTTGGGAAATTTAGTTGTTTGGGGAATAACTCCTGTTTGGGAGAACATTTTGGCAATATCACTTGAATAAAATACATCTAATATTTAACACACATAAACATTTCCTTAGATGCGCATACAAATTTAAAAGTATGCATAGATGTTGCCTAAAGATCTGTTATTTTTGTTCTGAATTATAGTCTTTGTGATAAAGAAAAAAATCTGCTTGAAAACAATAAATCTTATAAGGCATTCCAAAAATACTTATAGAATCAAAGCAACTGTTACAAATTTTCCTATTATTTTAAATGGCTTTATTTTCTCTTATGTTAAATCAGGTTTTGATCTAGTCTGGGGATATTTGTTGTCTCTTTCTTCTTACAAAAACCTGTCTTTATTCTTTCAAAGGCAGAAGAGAATTTGTTTAGCTTGATACTACTTCCCAAATATCTATGTCTACTCTTAAATATCTCTGTAAAAAGTTGCCCCTTTTCTTGTTCTCTTTGTACATCCTTTCCTTCTAAAAGGAATAACTCCATGAATAGTCCCAAGTCAGTGAACGTAAATCTGAAATCCAGCACTTTCTTCATCCCTACTGTCAGCCTCTTACCGCACCTGATGAGTGATTCCAGTTAATGTTTTACCCCTGTGGAAACTCAAAGGTAGATAAACCTAGCTCTAAACTTATTGTAGGGCCCTAGGCAACGTGACTGATTTTCCTGGGCCTGCTCTAGGATATCGTGTAATAAGAATTCCACTCCTTCTATCTTCCCACTCCTCCTCAGAAGGACTAGGAAAGATTTGGAAGTTAAAGGCCTTTAGCATGCCAGTCGCTAAACCAAACACTTACCATGTGTCATTTTAGCGCTTTTGCTGAGTCTGGATAGACATAGGAAGGCACAGCTGAGTTTAGTGTAAGGACTGGGGAGTGTTGAATTGATTTCCATAAAAATATGTGAGGGCGTTAATCTTTTTGTTCCTAAGAGCATGAATACAGAGGAGCTAGGTTGAATGAGGCTGGGAACATGGAGGCAAGACAAATGACTTCAAACAACAGAAATGGCTAATATTAAATTCTAAATGTTTGGTGAAGAAGCAAAATAAGGTTTTTCTTTCCTTGAACATTTCTACAAGCCTTCAGTGTACTCTGCACCCACATAGAAGCTCTTTTATGTATGGAAATCAAGGAAAGAGCCTGAGTTTAGCAGCTGGGTTAGAGCAGAACAGAAAACACTGATTCATCACAGCCAGCAAGGTAGAACAGGAGTATTTGTGAGAATATAACCCTGGAGGAAGTTGCGGAAATCTTAAGGAAGGAAACAGATTTCCTCTGGGTTGTGATATAGGAATTGGGGCCAATCTTATCATGATCTCAGTGGGACAGTATGACCCCAAGTTGGCAGCTGACTGTGAGTCTGAAGCCCAGACCAGGCCTAAAGCCTGGCTCAGCCACACACCAGCTAGTTCATATGAGCAAGGTACCATCTGGAGCCTAAGTCTCCTCGTCATTAAAATGGGAATAATATTTTTGTAGCTGTCAATGCAAGAATTGACTCAGGGTCACCAATAGATATCAAAATAGTTAGCTAACTGAAATATTGTTGAAGGAAAGGATAATCTCAAAGTAGCATCCACCCTCCCACATTAGTTTTGAATTATAAGGGAAAATATGTTCTTATGATTGAGAGATTAAGCAGATACTACCTTATCCAAGAGATCAAACTGAACATTATCAGTAATGAGAGTGATAATGGTATGGAGATTTTTGAGGAAGAGCATCCTTGTTTCTAGGAGATACATGCCAAGGTATTTAAAGGCAAAGTTTCGCAATGTCTCCAACTTACTTTAAAATGTCCTAGCTATATCTGTATCTAAGAGAGAAGGAAAACAGGGCAAAAGGTTAATAATCAGCGACTCTAGTCACAAGTATATGAATGCTTATTATACTCTTCTTTAATTTTTTTCAAAATTAAAGGTTTAATGTGTAAATAATTATAACTAAAATACCTGGCAACATGTCAGGCACCTTGCTTATGCTTGTTGTGTGTTGACTGCTTTTTCCTTATTTTTCCTGTTTCCTCTACTAGGTTTGTTCACATTTCTCCAATTACAATAAGCATTCACTATAGTTATTTAAATATATCTCTGGTCTTGTTACATTACCCTTAAAGAAAAAGTAGTTTCTGAAAAGAACAGAAAGCCCAAAAGGGCAGAATGCTGTAGAAAAGCCAGGAGTGGCAGTAATTGGCAGCTCTGCAAGGTTGTTTTTCTTCCAAAGGGGCATCCCATACTGCGGCATATTAAATATTTTACAGAATTAAGAGGGAAAAAAATCAGTAGCTTTGAAAAAACAAAACTCAGGATATTATTGTTTTTCAATAAATAGATACATAGAGCAAACATTTATTTCAGAGGACTTGCTGGCTTACTAATGAAAAATCATGGTTTTCTTTTCTTAGAACTTCTTCTCTCAAGGTAATAGGTTTTAATGCCTGTGACAATGATGAGCATTTATCTGGGAAATCGCCTCAGGGGCCTGAATTCTGTGCACAGTTCATAATATACCATGGAAAGATATTTCTGCCAAAGCTGCTGATCAACTTAACCAGTGGCCAGCACCGATCTTGATTTTTAGTATAAACACTCCTGCGTTGTGGGCTATTTTTTCTTTTGCTGTGCTTACTTCATTTCTGTAAAGCAGGGACGGAAATATGGAGCGCATGGAAGAATGTGCTCTTCTGGGTGTCCCTGTGGAACATGATTCTCTCGAATTCCACTTTTTCTCTTGGTGACCTTGTAAAATGAGCCCTTTTATAATTCTGTCATGAATCTTCAAAGCTCTGCTGGTAGAGGGCAATGAGTGGCAAATTATTTATCTTGTAAGGCAATTTGTAGGCAAGAAAACAGAAGAATTCACGGGGAAATTATTTTCTAAGATAATATAATGAAAACGGTTTATCCATCGAGCTTTCTTTTATTCCATGTATACAAAGTGCCATGTGAAATACAGAAAGATGTAAGGAAGAAGAGTTCACATAATTTCCTTTAACTAAGTAATAAAAATAATATAGGCTGGTCATAGTGGCGTATGCCTGCAATCCCAATACTTTAGGGGGTCGAGGCAGGAGGATTGCTTGAACCCGGGAGTTTGAGACCAGCCTAGGCAACATAGCAAGACTTTGTCTTTACAAAAAATAAAAAAATTAGCCAGGTTTGGTGGCGTGCACCTGTAGCCCCAGGTACTTGAGAGGCTGAAGCAGAAGTATTGCCTGAGCCTAGGAGGTTGAGGCTGTAGTGAGCTGTGATCGTGCCACTACACTGCAGCCTGGGTGACAGTGAGACCCCTGACTCTAAAAAAAAATTTAAAAATAATAATATAAATAAAATTGTATGTAAAATTATGTTCATCTTAAACCTTTGCCTAAATGTAAGCTTTTTATTGTAATGTAAATGTAAGTTATCCAAATATTCTTATTATTTGTATGCATCCAAGTCATCATCATCATTATCATCATCTTCTGTTTATGACTCTGGAGCTCTCAGGAATTAAGAAGGAAGGAGAGCCAGGCTCGGTGGCTCAGTCTGTAATCCCACGCTTTGGGAGGCTGAGGTGAGTGGACTGCCTGAGCCCATGGGTTTGAGACCCACCTGGGCAACTTGGCGAGACCTCATCTCTACAATAAATCAAAAAATTAGCCGGGCGTGGTAGCACGCGCCTGTAGTTTCAGCTACTTGGAAGGCTGAGGTGGAAAGATCACTGGAGCCCAGCAGGTTGAGGTTGCGGTGCCTGTGAGTGGCCACTGCACTCCAGTCTGGGTGACAGAGTGAGACTCCAACTCAAAAAAAAAAAAAGAAGGAAGGAGAAAAATGATTCACTGTTTGCAAAAAACTAATTATAAGCAAATCCAGATTGAAAGCTGTAACACTGAAAATTTTAAAGCCATGATTGGGCAAGGATCAGGCACATGTCCAAATAAAAAATAGCATGTGTGATAAGGTACAAGAGAGACGATAACAAACAAAACTCCTAAAAGGACATAGCATGGAGTCAATATATCCAATGAGCAGCCATTTTAACACTGCCTAGTTATCATGTTTTTCTAGCAGTTCACTTTAACTTACCCTCTAATCACAAGCCAAGGACAGAACCAGTTTCTCAGAGAAAGCTACTGATAATTGTTTTACACCCTCCTCCTCAACTTGTTTTGTAAACAAGTTAACATAATCAATCTTTCATGACCTTCATGGCAGACTCCATCAATATGTCGGCAATCGTGTGACTAACACACCTATCTGCCTGCTGTCGATCACCTGATATTAGTACCTGTGCTTACCTGCCCTCCATGAGGACATGGTTCAGACCACCTTTATGACCTACCCCCATCAAAGAGAAGATTTAAAAGACATTCAACTTCAAACAGCAGTCACCATCATTTTGTTAAGCACTGGCCAGGCCATGTGTTCTTTGAGCTATGGCCACCATGTTTTCCTAAGCTTGTCCCTACTCCCCTTCCTTGGGGAGATGACACTCTTGTGTGCTCTCGCTCTCAATCTCTCTGATGTACTTTCTAGTTATTGCTTTGTTAAACTCTGGTGTGTCTGCATTGATCTTTGCGCTATGGCTACCAGGTTTCTTAGCTTTGGCCCCCTCCCCAGGAGGTAGGGATTCAACCTAACAACTCCCCAATTGCAACAGAATGGATAATTAATAGGAAATATGGCAGTCAGGTCAGAATAAATGTGGGTCGTCCAGTAGCTGAGAAGCAATAAAGTCCATGGTCTTAGATTTTAATTGAATTTAGGAGGCAATAAACAGTAACTGTAGGATTCTAAGAAAGAAAATATTGTGACAAAGTGTTGCTTGGGAAGATGAAGTCTTTTCAAGTGTTTTGAATAGACTGTGGACAATTGAAACCAGAAGAGGAAGGAGGTTTTGAAGATAGAACAGATTTAGGGAAATAAAGACCTTGCTTTGTTGCAATATGAAGACAGAGACAATGGATGTTTTGGAGGCAGAGTTGAGGCTTGTGCTCCAGAGGAAGGCTTTGCTAGGTGATAGGTGTGTGGGAACAAAAGAAGGTGAAAATGATCAAAAGTCAGAAGAGATTCTGCTGGGCTCTTAGAAAGAAAGATGACCCTGAGAGCCTGAAGTGTATTAGACGAGACTGGAAACCAGATTAGCATTAAAGAATTGGTGCTCTTTTAAGCTCTTGTCACCATGATCAGTGAACAGCTGATCACTATTGTCTACGCCCAAGTTTTCTTTTCTTCCCAGATTTGCTGTGAAAGAAGCTTCTCTTCATCTCTGAGCTGCCAGGGTTTCAGGAGCCTGCTGGCAGCCTCCCATTATGCTGGGTGATTGTCAGGCTTGTTGAGGTGTGTATTTTAGATGTTGCTATTGCTGTTTCTTTGTTGCTGTTTTGTTTTGGGGAATTTCAACTAACAAGTGAGTTGAAAATGCCCCATTGATGTAACCACTGCATTGCTGGCTCTTTCCCTTTTCTCCCAAAGCAAAAATCGACCCTCTTACAATGTTCTCCCTCAACTCAAATGTGCTGTGTGGCACAATCATGTATTTTTACAGAGAAGATGAATAAGGTTACTGCACCTACCTGGAAATGGCTGTCTGTCCGTGGGATTCCCACTCTCCACACAAGATCCCATAGATACCTCTGCTGTTCAGTGTCTTAGGAAGAAAAGAAAGTTCTAGTTCTTTTTTTTTTTGTACTTAAACAGCAGGAGACTCAGACAGAACTCCTACGCTATCATATCATATATTCATCATGAAAAATGACTGTCAGTTTTTAGTTTTTTACATAAGTTTATAAGGATCTGGGCTGGGAAAAAAATCTGTGTGCCATACAGTACTCACTATACTTATACGAAATCTTTTTTTTTTTTTGAGTTGGAGTCTCACTCTGTCTCCCAGACTGGAGTGCAGTGGCTGCTCCCGGCTACTTCAGCCTTGACCTGCTGGGCTCCAACGATCCTTCCACCTCAGCCTTCCAAGTTGCTGGAACTACAGGCGTGCTCTACCATGCCCGGCTAATTTTTTGATTTATTGTAGAGATGAGGTCTCGCCAAGTTGCCCGGGTGGGTCTCGAAACCACGGGCTCAGGCAATCTACTCACCTTGGCCTCCCAAAGTGGGGGATTACAGGCTGAGACACCGAACCTGGCCTATGAAGTCTTTTAAAATAAAAGATGTTCAGGACTTTGTACCATAACCTTTAACCTATCCATGTTAAAGATGAACACCTGGGATCATGGAACTGTTGTGGGTGCAATGAAGAGAGACAAGAGATATAAGGGGGATGGATGAGGGGTTATGCCCTGTATGGTCTTCCTGTCATGTTGTCCCTGCTTCCCTTTGTTGTCAGATGGCTGGTCTTCAAATTCCAAAGGTAGCTGGTATGAATAAGTTAGATAAGTCCTCTCACATCTTCTGGGTGGAGACTGTCATGCCAGGATACCGTAACCATAGTCATAATTGAGTGGGCTGTTTTTGGGTCATTTGCTCCCTCCACTCCCTCCCTCCAAAAAGACTGGCTTGGGGCTTCGTTTTTTAGCAGAAGGTTGTGGGGTAGACAGTTTCAGCAAGAAGAGCTCTCTAAGGCCTATGACCTACATGCCCAAAACATCTCCATACAAGTCAATGCGTGTGCTCACTGCAGCCCAAACCCGTCTTTGTACTTTTCAACTGCTTTTATTCTTTGGTTTATGCCTTTTCCACCATTGCTAGTGTTTCTTCTACCACTTTGATTGCCTATATCCTACCTACCCTTAAAATGTTGTTGAAACTGTCTAAGGAGTCTTACATGCTTATCTCAGGGGGAGGTGATTGCTATCTGAACATGTTCTCCGGTGACCTTTTAATTTATGTACCATTTGGTTAGCCTCAATGTTCACTTTCTACTACCTATTCACATGTTTGTGTCTCATCTTCCTAGCACTATTATATGCTATTTGAGGCTACATTATTTAATAAAGACCTATTAATTGAGTCACTTCTGTGATCTTGGGGAATGCACTGAGATCTTGATTATCTCTTGTGAGTCAGTACCTTGAAGAGCTGCCCCACTCCCCTGAGGTACTAGTGTTATGGAAGTGTACTAAGGACTTATTCAAAAGTAGAGCCCCATACATTAACCAGGATGAAAGAAAACAGCATATATGATGAAGAGAGAACTATCAGAGAAAGCACTGACAAAGAGATGCAATGACCTTGATTACCTATTTCAGAGCAGCAAGGATTTTGGATTCTCAGAGTCCAACCTATTCCAAATAAAGCTACCAAAAGACAAATGGGGGGATTATCAGAAGTTATGCCTTTTTGCAAACAGATATAGACGAGGAGATTCATGAACTGGAACATTAATTTAGAATCTATGGGGAAGCCAAAAGCTATGATGGTTTGACCTTTAGAACACAGTCTATTTCAGACTAAATTTTATTATGGAAACACATTCTATAATATGCTTGTAGTGAAAAATAGAATCTAATCAGAGCTGACAGCAGCTCCTAGCCTAAAAAGAATTAATACAGTGTGAGTAAGAACCTGGTATGGTGGGAATCTTAAAGCAAAATACAGTGGAACCATAAGAAGACAGAGTGCCCAGGGTAACTCAGGGAATGGTTATTGAACACACAGTAGTTACATGGATATGACCAGCAAAGGTTTAAAGGCTAAATAACTCAGTACATTAACAGTTAAATAAATGCTGGTTTTGTAGCCCGTCAACAAAATCTCAACTGAGAAATAGTTAAAACACTGTATATTTTCTTAAATCAGAAAAAATATAAACAGAAATAATTTACAAAATTAATTATTTGAATTAAGAGGATTAACATTAAATATTCTACTTTTTAAAAAAAGAATCCCAGCTAAAGCGTTATCCCAATTATTAAACATATTTGCTAAAAAAATTCTGTAAATCTTTGGCTTATATTTCAGCATTAAATTTGATTTCAAAAGGGGATAAAATCTTGCAATCTCTGTACAAAGAGTAAGGTATAGAAGTTTAAAAAGACAAAATGACTTTTCTATAATTAACAATGAGTCAGCATGGGTCCAAATTTTGGAACAGAGATCTCTTGGCTCCTGTTCTGGGAAAATGCTTTTAAGCTCTAAAATCTATACAAATGGAGAAGATAATTACCAATAAAGGCTTAGTGTCTTTTACATAGTAAGCGCTTTACTCATGGAGTAAATTCACCGTACACAGGGAATTGTTTTATGTTCTTTTCTCCTTTTTCTAGATTTTTTTCTCCTCCCTTCTTCCCTCCCTTTGTGCCTACCTTCTTCCTTCCTCTCTCATGAATTACTTTATTAATTATCCTTTTTTATGTTCTGGATTAAAATTTATTATTTCTTACATTATTCTGATATTAGCCACTTTTATTGATTTCTTATGTATCTCTCTAGAGTTAGTCTATATACTGATAAGCATCTATGTACAAAGAGAATTGTATTTTGTACATGATTCTAAATTGTAATTTTAGAATTAAACGTGTACCATATGAACTTCTATGTACTTATTTGCTTTATTGTTCTTAATTGCTGCATATTTTTTTACATATTTATAAAGTAAAGATATATACATAAATAATTAGCAACACTTTAGTGGTACACATTTAGGTTGTTCCAATTTTTTTTCTTTTTTTACTATTGCCAGCAGTTCTTCAATTAATATCTTTGCTCAAATACGGTTTGCATGATTGTGAATATATCAATAAAGCCAATTCCTAAAAATGAAACTTGCTAGGTCACATGGTAAGGTGCATCTATAATTTTGATAAATGTGGTCAAATTACTCTCTATAGATGTTCTACCAATTTATATTCTTAACAACAGTAGGTAAGAGTGCCAGTTCTCCCAAACCCTGGTCAGTAAGAATGTTAGCATTTTTTTTTTAACCATTGCCAATTTTATTAATGAAAAATGTAATCTCAGTGTTTTAATTTTCATATTTTTTAAGTGTAAACGAACATTTTATCATGTTTAAAGATCACTTGTATTTCTTCTCATGAATAGCCAGTGTCAGTTTTAAAATGTATTCTTACCTTAATTTAAGTGTAATTAGTCATTAAAGTAATCAAAATTATTTTTTTAATACTTTAAGATATATTTATAATTTCTATCTTAGTGACAGTTGACACACTCACACTTGACCTCTATTTTCTCTGAGTCTCTTCACTTTTTTCATCTAAAAGTGGAGTGGAGTGTGTGTGTGTGAAATTGATTATAACTGAGATGGCTTTTACTTAGCATATCACTCATGTGATTCCTTTGGCAAACTTACATATCCATTCCTTTGTTATCTATCTTTAAAAATAAAAATACTCATGAGCACAGTCCATCTAAGTCCATAAATCAATAAATGACTAGATTGGCATCAACGAGGAAAAATGTCAGAATAAAAGTGAAGCTTATTCATTTTTTTTCTTTGAAAAAGATCATTAAAGGATTACTAGAAATTTTCTCTTATGATGAGCACATTTTGCAAATTCTCTATGTGACTTGAATTCGTGGTTCAACCGAACTTCCCCATTTCATTTTAGAGATTCTTCCCTATTCTCAGGAATGGAAAGGAGATAAGCTATCTGAATCTTTTAGAAGGTTCTGAGGTCAGTAAAGGAAGCTTCATGCCAGAGGAGATGACTTTTACCAGAAAAAAAGACTTAACTTTTATCTTTTAATACACAAATAAAGTGTCCTATCAGTGAAAATACTCTATGGGAAACCTTCTGGAGTGACTGATGCCATCCCTTCTGTCTATTGAAAACCTTCCTAAGCTTGCACAGACCACATTTCTCTAATCTTATTTCCATGAAAACTCCAGAGTGACAGCCTAGATCTGGCAACACTTGACTGTGTTACATGACTTAACAGGGCGGATCAGAGTTTGGGCAAATCAACTGTGCTGGTTTCTGTTGTGAATTTTATTGACAGAAAAATGAGTCATTAAAAAAAGGCATCTGAAATTTTAGACCTAATTTAGTTCCTGTGTATTAACCAGCAATTCAATAAAGCCCAAGAGCAGTTTTCATGCACCTGGAGTAGCTGAATGTAACTGGTTTAAAAATCTGTTTAGTCTAGTCCCAAGAAAAGTCAGACATCTGCTGATTTCTCTCCCCTTCTCCAAAACATGGAGTCTGCAAGCTTGGAAAATATTCAGTGTCCTGTAAGAAGGTGATAGCAATTTATAACCTTCTCAATCCCCCACTTCTTTCTTTAGGTACAATTTTGGGAGAAGAAATAACTTAGAGTCATTTGTTTCCTGATTTTAGAAATTTTTTCATGATTAAAATTGTTTCATTAAAATTTTTGATTTTTTAACTTTTGATACCAAATATAGGAAAAGATCAACTTGCAAGAGTCATCTATTTGACTGTAATTGTATCTTTCTGCTGCCAGCACAAACACCATAAGTAAAATTACTACTGTATGCGGAATTAGGGAAAATTTGACAAGCAGGGGAATTTATTAAAAATTGAAATAGACCAGGTGTGATGGCTCACACCTATAATCCCAGCATTTTGGGAGGCTGAGACAACAGGATTGCTTTAGTCCAAAAGTTTGAGACCACTCTAGGTGACATAGCGAGAACTTGTCTTGACAAAATTGAAAAATGTTAGCCAGGAGTGGTAGTCTCAGCTACTCAGGAGGCTGAAGTGGAAGGATCTCCTGAGCCTAAGAGGTCAAGGCTGCAGTGAGTCATGATCATACTACAAGGTGACAGAGCGAGACTCTGATGCATGTGCGCGCGCGCGCACACACACACACACACACACACACACACACACACACAAATCAAAATACTTGTAAACTAAGGTCATTATGCTAAATATTTCTGCCTTCATATCTTTTGTTTTTTAAGAATGCATCTTAGAAACATGTTCAGACCTAAAGGTAAAATCACATTGATAAAATGAAGATAATATTCGTGATTCTGACTTTCAATAGTATGACCTAATACAAATATATATATTTAAATAATGAGCTATTTAAACAATTAGGAGTTTATATTGCAAATTCCCAAAAAAGTAAAAGAACAGTATTTTCCTCCATACTAAATGTCTTTACATATCAAATATGGCAAACTAGATGGATCAAATTTTATGGTCTGATGGTTGTCTAAAAATAAAATATTGATAGTTTTTCATTATGCCAATAATAACTATATAGAAAATATGATAGAAAAAAGATACCATTAAAAATAGTAAAAAATATAGAAAATCTCTAGAAATTATCTAAAAAGAAGTATCTACCTTTATGGAGAAAGCTATTAAACTTCATTGAGAGGCACATGGATGATTTGAATAAATGTCTTCCAAATGGGAAAATAAAATATTGCATGGATGTCAACGCCCTCCAAAATGATGTTTACATTTAGTGCCATCCTCTTCAAACATCTGAATTTTTGAGAAAGTTTCTAAATTTTGTCTGAAAGGATAAACAGGGGAAAGAAAGAAAAGTATAGGATAGAACTTGCATTGCCAAAGACTGCACATAATTAAAAGCTACAAGATGTGAAATGGTGTGGTGTTAGAGTCAGGACAACCATTCAGATCAATAAAACAGAGAATAACCACTAGAAAAAGACACATGTATAGAAATGTTTAGTCTATGTTCAAAATGACATTTCAGACAGGATCAAGTGTGTTCAGAGTGGTATGACTGGAGACTAAAATTACATTTCAAATGAGTGGAGGATAGAATGAACTTGGATTGTTTTAAAAGGCCATGCCTTTACTTTCCTTGTACCAGAAGTGCAACAGCACAATGGAGGGCTGGGATTGGGTTATAGATAAGCCGGGATGAGATCCTCTCAGTTGCCAAGATGACTGGTAAACTCTGACTGTGAGCAGCTTCGTTTATTTTCCCCACAATGCCTTGAAAAATAAGCATTTCCATGTGTCCTATGATGCAAAGTGTGCTAAGGAGCATTGTCTTTTAAAATATACCAAAATAAATTTTAAAGGGGTTTAAAAAATAAATGCAAATGAAATAACTATCAGAACATATGAACAAGTGTCAGGTCCAGGAAGGCCTTTGGAAAAATAAAATGAAAAACAGAAGTTATAAAGGGTAAGTAAAAGAAATTTGGTGAGCTAAAATGAAGATTTCTGAACCTCAATAGTACAAGATGAATAGAATTGAAGGGCAGATGACACACGGGGTAAATTGTATCAGACCAAGTAGGGAAAGAATGAAAAGATTTCTGAACAACTCTGAAGTGGGGAGGCATATTAAAAAAAAGAGTTAATAGGTAATTCTTACAAATGATTTTTAAAAGCCATCAATCTTATGAAAAATGTTAAAGATCATTAAAAACAAATAAATGCCAATTAAAACAGCAAGATCCTCTTTTCAGGAATCAAACGGGTAGGAATAGAAAGATTCATAATTCCCAGGGTTGACTAGAATTTGAGACACTGAGCACTTTCATATATTGCTGAGGAGTAAGTGAATTAACATCAACATTTAAAGGAAAATTTGAAAGTGAATTTCCTAGGCTTTTATTACATCTATACGTTTGACCTAACAGTTTTAAGGATCTGTTTTAAGTAAATAGTTAAAGATAAGGCCAAAGCTTAATTAAGAGGATGTTCTTTCCAGCATAATCTATAAAAGGTAAAATTTAAATAAATTTAAAATTTATTTAAGTGAGAGATGATAAAAGTTCTGTTATATAGCTACTGTGGCATTCTATTTTGTCATTGAAATGTTACAGAAAATATTAGCTACTGATAAAAGAAAATATTCACAATATAAAGCCAAGTAATAAAATACAAGTTGTGAGAGTACTATTCAATTTCAGTAAAAAAATACATAAACAAACAAAAATAGAAGAGCACACAACAATAAGTAAATAATGATTATGTATCAACACTGGATCATAGGTAACTTTTACTTCTCTGATTTTTCTATTTTTTAAGTTATCTGCCCCAAATGTGTATTCCTTTTGCAACTATTTTTAAAAGATAGATGTTATTAAAATACAAAAAATAAAAGCTGTAGTTTATTCCATTTCTACTGTTCTTATACAAGCATGATTTTAGTGACTGATTCAAACATCAGTTGCATATCAGGGTTAACATTGTCAAAAGAATCAGTCTTCTGATTAATAATTTGCTACAATCATAGATGATTGGTACATCTTAAAAGATGGCTTGACAAAATAGAATCAAAATATTCAGAGGAACTTGTGTCTAGTCAAGACTCCACAATTCTATTTTTTTCATTTCTTTGAGATAGTCAGGCTTAAATAAGAAATGCCTGCACACAGCCAAAAAACAAGTGATAATTTTAAAGTACATTTTGATAATTTTGAAAATTCCTATCTTATGTATCTCCATTGTAGAAGTCTTACACTATCATGGATATTTATGACAAGAAAAATCATATCTATTGAATGCTATACTTCATCTCATATATCAGTTAAGAAATAGATTTACTTTAAGGGCTATAAATAAAAGGTGGATTCTTGATCTAACCTGCCTTGGTGGTACTGTGTGAAATGAGATGTGTTCTTACATGTTCATAGCTTTAGAGACTTAACAAAATTTAATGACCTATTGAGGTTTATTTATATAGAGTATGGAAAGCTAACATTTTCTTGGACATAATTGCACTGATCATGTTTATTTCTATTTAAGGTTTTACAGAGTGGAGGCAAACAACTAGGTTTAAAAGAGAGAAAGAGTATGTGTAAGGAGCACTTGCTGTGTCTTAAATAATTAGGAATATTTAAGTGTGTCTTATAACTCAAGGGACTAATTTGAATAAAATTGATCAAGAATGATGTGCAATTTGTGATAGCTTTTTGTTAATTCTAGGAGAAGCCTAGTGACTTGCATGCCTTTTACTTCAGATAGCTCACTCACTCTCCTAGTGAGCTGTGGCTGCACTTGTACCTGGAACGCACACATAAAAGTCCCTCCTGACAAAAGTCCAAGAAGCGCCCTAATAGCTCACGGGTAGCGTTCCACAGTATGAGTCACTGGTGTTTCGAAGCAACATCAATTTGGCCATAATATGTTTCCATGGTTTCCACATTATCACCCTCTGCCTGGGTAATGAGCACCCATAAAATATGACCTGACTGGATTATAGCAGGAATAGAATCCGAAGAACACTCTTTTAATAGTTTCGGTTCTTATAAAGCACTCGACTGACTCCTTTTTTAATGCTATCCTAGAATTTACCATACAGGGCAGTATGAGGTAATTGGCTTTCAGGATTTCAGGACGGTTCTATGCTGCAATGAGATCAATATTGTGGACCTTGTCTGTGTTACAAGAAGAAAGGAGTGTCTGCCTAGGAGCTTAAGTGGGAAGACAAACAATGACAATAACAACAACAAAAAACTACCAGAGAGAGAGAGAGAGAGAGAGAGAGAGAGAGAGAGAGAGAGAGACAGGAAAATGCCCAGTGCTGCTGCCACTGTCCATAAAATGCGCAAAGTGTGCACAAATCTGCATCTCTTATGGATCAGTAACAGATGGCGCTGTTAGGTAAAGGTAAAGAACAAAAAATCAATTGTAATACAAGTGATCTTCCTGGGAGCTGCTCAGAAAATAGATACACTGCACTCAGCTTGCAGCTGCTCAGGGCTAGGGTAGGTGGAACCAGATGGGGTAGTTTTTCGTGCTGTGGTTTAAGGGTGGCTCAGTTACACTAATGTCTTCTGATGGAGGATTCAACAACTAGTTGTGTTTCTGTGCCGCTCACGTGGCCTTGCCATTGATAAGAATTCCCGGTCTATATCTCTCTTTCATAAAAATTGCCTCATGATTAAAAAGAACAGGCTTGCTCCCCACACTAACACCAGGTTTCCCGTTCCCTACTGGTACCCTCCTCTCTCTCTCTGCTCTCCAGCATTTGGCTCAGCTAGCCACTGTCCTTCAGTTTCCCTTGTGGATGAGGGCTTTACCTACAGACTTTTTGTTGCCTGCCCTGGTGGTGAAAGTGACATTGTTTTGTTGTTATGTAGGACAGTAAAACCTCAAGCATTGGGCAGGGCAGTACAGCAAGCCCAGCCCCTGTTCCTCCCTGGGGCAGTGCAACCTGACAGCAGACATCCTTGCTGCTTGAGATTGTACTGCTGATGATGCCTGAGTCGTGCATAGAAAATTTCTGGCAAACAGCCATAGGAATCTGTTTTTCCTGAGCATAGAGAAAGCTCCTCTAGCGACCACTGATGATAATTATTGGAAGCCAAGTTTATTATTATTTTTTTCCAAGACAGAGGAGAAAGAGAGAGAGAGATCGAAATCTAGACTCAAGGTGAACTGAACAGAGGTTTCACAATGACCATGAAAACTTCTGTCCATTTCCACACTCAGAAATCTTAAAGATCCAGTAGAGAAGCCATCTTGATTTGAAATTGCTCAAATATTTATGTCCAAGCAGAGAGCTCTGGTTTATCACTTGTTAGTTGTGTAATCTTCAGAAACTTACCTGCCATCACCCCTTAATAGGTTACTCACCTGTAAAATGGAAATAATAATTATTCCTACAACATAGTCATTGTGCAGCTTAAACAAGGCAATGCATCTGATGATTTAGTACATGGTAAACATTTAGTATATATCATTTATCAGTATTATGATGTCAAGAAAATAGAATGATTTTTAAAAATTACTGTACATTTTCTAACTTTTATATACACAAGCTGCTTCTATTCAGAAAAACTATCACAGAAACAAAGAACTGAATACTGCATGTTCTCACTCATAAGTGGACCCTGAACACTAGTCACATTAGCACAAGAGTGGGATTGGCAGTCGAGGGACACTGCTCAGAGAGGGAGGGAGGAGGATGGGAAGCATGTGACAACACAAAGGGAGAGAGAGGGCCAGTTAGAAGCCCAAACTTCACCTGCATGCAGTCTGCTTTATGTAGTTAATCCTCACTTGTATCTCACATTGCTATAATAAAAAAGTAAAATTTTTTTTTTAAAAAAAGAAAAACAAAATAAATAACCTTCATGAAAAGCTTTTATTTCCCTGGGGGCTATTAAATTGTCTAGTCCTATTATAAGACTTTCGCTTTCAGCCTAACAGACATGCTCAGAAATGGAATGATGGTCTATCTGGGGCAGATAGGGCCATGGATTTAACAACATCGAATACATAATGATGCCCATGTTAGGCAAATCTGAAAGTACACCCTCTGTCCTGCCTAAACCAAATTGCAAGCCAAAATCAAGCAAGCTACACAGCCAAGAAATGATTTCTGGGCTCTTGGGTCTGTTTTCATTAAGTCCTTATCAATTATGTATTGAGTATTTATTGAGTTCTATATGTGAAGTGTTATATGCTAGCTGTCTTAGGATTGTATAAAAATGTATAAGACACAGTATGGTAATGCCCCAGGAGCATATGCATAGTAACAAAAATATTACATACAAAAATAACCATAATAGAAGTAAATGTGAAAACAATTATGAGTTGTGTAAACTTGGGAGCTCAAAACATTCACTATTTTCTACAAAATGTTTGGATTTTGGTGGATAATTATGTATTGTAAAAGAGGAATCGCAAGGAGAAACAAATGACATAAACAAAGGTATAAAGATGCTAAAAGTAATTTTGGTAATAAAAATAGTTTTTAATTTACATTTTATACGATGTGCTGGACAAAATATGTATATATAAATGGACAAAGAACGGATACGTGCTAGGCAAGATATAAAAGACTTTTGACTTATAGATTTTAAAGATATATAAGACTATTATAAGATATAAAAGACATATATAAGCAATATATATGTGTGTGTGCATATATATCACACACATACATACATAATCAAATGGATGCTAGAGAATGTGTCTTAAGGTAGACAAGGGATTGAGCCACAAAGTAAGTGGGGTAAAAATCGAATTTCAAAGTTTTCTGTGCAGTCAGAATTCTCTGAAAGCAATAGGGACTTTTCTGGAGCTGGGGTGACCTTCTGTCTATGATACCTGGTGGCAGGTGACTAAGTGAATGTGGGGCTGGTCTGGAATTCAGAACTTCACAACCATCCTCTGAGGTAGGTAGTGAATGTATTGTTAGGTTCAATTCACAGGCGGTAAGAAGAGGCCCTGCAGACGTGACTAAACCAGTAGCACATAGAGAGTCCATTTCAGAGCTGGAATTGTTATAAAAGTCTTGCTTTGATGACTTTCAATGCAGCTCCATTCTCAGATCTAGGTTCTTACCCTGTGGCTCTGCAATATGTCATGTTGTTGATTTTAGAGTGAAAGGGAAAAACCTTCATGTCCTGAGAGTGCTGTAACAGGTTGTAGGAAGTGGCAGTAAGCCCAGTGTACTTGGGCCACTTGAACTGCATGTAAATCGTAGAAGCTAATGTTGTCTGATATTCACTTGCAAGGAGTTACAGGGGTGGCTCTAAAGGACATGGGAGAGTCCAAGAGTCTGAGTGCTCAGAATTCATTGGTCATAGAATTTCAAAAATGGGGGAAGTTTTAATACTGTCTAACTTCTCTGTTTTACTAGTAAGGAAACTAAGACTCATAGAGGTCAGATGAATTGCCAAGGGCACATGGAGACCTTTTTCTAGAAGAACAATAGCTCAGATTTTCAGTCCCCATCAACAGTGACCCAAGAGTAAAGAGAGCTGGGCCTGCCCCACTCACTCTCCATGTGACCATGGCCATCCACTCGACTTTTCTGAGCCTTAAGTTACTCACTAATAAAATAGAGACATTAGACAGTAGAAGTTCATAGCTATGTGCAGAGTAGCTACTATGACATGGAGATAGATAAATAAGTATAGGTATTTTCCACTCCCACACTGAGCTTCTGATTAGCATTTTTAAAAGGTGCTGCATAAGTCAGATAATTGAAAAGGCAGGTTCCTGATAGGTTTGTTCTGTTCTTCCTTAAATAATTACTTTTTTTGGTGATATAGTTGCCCATAACATAGAACTACTCAATGGGCTAAATTTGTATAGAGAAGTAAATGAAATCTCACTTTTGGAAATAAACTTGAAATACGGAATGTATCATGCATGAGGCTAGACAAAAGCACTCTGCAAACCAACTAAGGTTTTGAGCTTCTCATTGGATTGATCTATTTCACTCCAACTGCCCTTTTCCTGCCCAGCGCTGTTAGCATGGTTTCTGGTGCATGTCAGCAATGCAACTTAACACAAATGCCCTAGTGGTCCTTCCTCCTGGCACTGTGGCAAACTATTTCATGCTTCTGAGGCCCAGACCAGAATATTTATGTATCCTCAGCCACAGTTCTGTTCTCCTCTCTATGATCTGTCCTATGTCATTTGATTTTGCACATAAATTCATATTCATAAGATTTAGCAACCTAAGCTATGATGCTTAGAACTGATGACCGTTAGTAACCTAAATAGACACTAAACCCTGAGATGTTGAAAAGTGCAGAGTTTGAGTGACAGGCAATTTCCAGGTTATCCTTCTATAACTATATGATCTCTGTTCCATATATTGACTGTGCCTCTTGCCAAACTTGGACCTCTGAAGGTTAGCCCTGTCCCCTGGTCAGCCTTAATACTATATGGCTGATTGATGTAGCCAAGAGATGCATGTAAGAGTTCACACAGTTAGCTCTGTGCTCTCATACTACACTATTTAAACAAAAAACAGAAAATCATCCCTTCTTCTCAGGAGCTGAACTTATGCAGCTGGCCGAGACTTGCTGCATGCTATGTGGAAAAAGCTCAGAAATGTGGGAGTTCATTCTGTGGAGCATAACCAGGTTCTGAAGCTCCATCCCACAGCGATACACACTGCAGTGGGGAAGAGGACAAGGATGTTGTCTGGAGAGGTATAGGGCCAGTCATAGATCATTGTGCAGGGGCTTGAACCTGAGCCAATCACTCCATCCCAAGTAAACGGGGAATAACGTGCCCCCTTCTTTGTAGGCAAAGCAGAACATGGAAATTATTTTATGAAAGCACCTGGGAGTGTTGCCAAGCTCATTTTTGGTTTATTATACCATCTATTATTAATACATTATCTCAGAATGATCTCATGGTCTGATCTTTCTCTCATGCACACTATGGTGGTTTTTCCCTGTTTTTGTGTGTGCATTCAATGTAACTAAATCACAGTTCGTGCTGAGTCTTAAAATGTGATCATCTGAATATTGGCAGACGAATTTTTTTCTGGTGAACACAGGTCTTCTGAGCAATTACTGACTAACTTTGTTATTATTCTCACCTTTCAGAAGGTTAAAAAAAAAGAAAATTATTGTAGAATTAAGTCTGAGCAACCAGGAAAAAATCTGAGGTAAAGTGAAATGGTAAAGAACTGGGGAAAAGGTAATCATGTTATTTTAGAGTTCATAATAAACTGGGATGAAACTACAAAGAATAACACAATATATAGATTTTTAAGTTAGCACACTATGTGGATTTTTAAGTTATCTGAGAAAAATAATAGGTACAATTCCATGATTAGAGGCTTAAAACTTTAAAAAGCTCAAAAGGATTGAAGTTTTCACAATATTTAATTGTACAAACTTTAAGACCTTCATAAGAAGAAAGTTTAAGAAGCTAGTGCAAGCCAGGTGCAGTGGCTCATGCCTGTAATCCCAGCACTTTGGGAGGCCAAGGTGAGAGGAATACCTGAGTCTAGGGGTTTGAGACTAGCCTGGGGAACATGATGAGACTTCATCTCTACAACAAATTAAAAAACAAAAAAAAATGGCTGGACGTGGTGGCACATACCTGTGATTCTAGCTTCTTGGAGGGCTGAGGCACAAGGATCACCTGAGCCCAAAAGGTCAAGGCTGCGGAGGGCATGAGTGTACCACTGCCCTCCAGCCTGGGCAACACAGTGAGACTGACTCAAAACAAAAACAAAAACAAAACAACAACAACAACAACAACAACAAAAAACTAGTGCAGCTGGAGAATGCTTGCTGTCTTTTTCCAGAAGAATTTTGCCCCCCAAAAGTGTCAGTGCATTAAAAAGAACCCATTTTTACACACCCAGAAGGGGTTGTGTTTTCCCAAAAGACTGAAATGTGGCACCTTTGTAATTCCAGCACCCACTATAAATGTTTCTTTTCATTGATTCTATAGTTTGGAGAACTTTGATCCCATATTCGTATAAGAAGTTGCTGATGTGCCACCAGTATCACTGTTAGTAATATGTGATGAAACACGGAGAATGAGAGAGATGCTAAAGCTGAAAAATTATTGTGTCAGAGTCGCCTAGTTGCCTATTCTATTAGGTAGTCTTTTTTTCCTTTTTGGACCTTGTTATCAGATGAGTAGCTTTCATATCATAGTCAACATTTTTGGCGGACTTACTACTTGCTAGGTACTGTTTTAAGTACTTTACAAGTATTATCTTTGCAAAAACAAAAGACTGAAAACAAACTCAAAGTGAATCAACTATGTACTTATTGGATAATCCATGATATGCAGTAATGGATAATGCAGTTGTAAAACAAATGAAAAATATTTTTGTACACTCTATCGAGCGATCTCAAGATATAGCATATGGTGAATAAAACAATGTACAGGAAAGTTTATATATTATGCTACTTTTTGAGAAATGTTTATTAGGCGGGGCCATAAGAAGAGATATTGATATATTTTCTAATTAAAAATTGGGGAAATAATTATAAACTTTTCTTTTAAAGGCTATTTATAGGGCCAGGGAAGGAATGGGGATAGATAATAGTTTCCTGAATATGCCTTGTTTATACTTTTGTCCTAAGCCAAATAAATATTTTACATAACTATAAAATAAAATTACATTAGAAATGCAATTTCTAAGCCAGGCACAGTGACTCATGCCTGCAATCCCAGCACTTTGGGAGGCAGAGGCGAAAGGACTTCTTGAGTCCAGGAGTTCAAGACCAACCTGGACAACTTGGTGAGACTTCATCTCTATAATAAATAACAATTTTTAAAAAGCCAGATGTGGTACATGCTGGTAGTTTTAGCTGCTTAGAAGGCTGAGGCAGAAGGATCACTTGAGCCCAGAAGGTCGAGACTGTGGTAGATGTGAGCTTGCCACTGCATTCCAGACAGGGTGACAGAGTGAGACTCAGACTCAAATAAATAAATAAGTAATGTGATTCCTTATAACTGAAATAAAAATGGAAGAAATTAATATGAATTGTGCATCTAGCCGATGGCATTACCACATAGAGAGAACTACTTTAGAATACATTTGTGTCTTTAGAACATATTTGTCTGTTCATTTTTAATGAACAACAACAAAATCCACAAAAACCTTAAACTGTTTCAATATTCATATTGTGAAAGTTAGTGCTGGTATTGTTAATCTGAGGCTGTTTTGTGTGTATTATAAAATAAAGTAGGTTAGTACTAAGAATTTTATTTTTAGTTGTAGAGAAGGATACATACATATATGTAAATAATATATAAATATATATTTTAAAATCAAGACATATGTATATATACATATGAGAATCAGTAAAAACCCTGCAGTCATGAATCCAAAGTGAAAAATATCAACCAGTGTGAACTCATGCTGTATTTTTAACTTTAAAGATCTACAAACAATGACTAAAAGCAACAAGTATCCTTAGCATTCAGATTGCAGTCTCTAAATACTATTATCCCACTAAAATGAAAATATCTCCTCAAAGAAACGTTTGGTTCCAGATATGGGATTAGAAAATTTATAAGATAATTCTAGTTTGTAATACCAGAAAGGGAAGAAGCTATCAAAGATTACTAGGGTTATGTCAAAAGTACTGAAGAGATGACCCAAATAGAAATAGATTCCCACTCAAGAGAAAGAAATAAAAACCATCCAAATGAAAAAGAAAAGTTCAAATTATCTCAGTTCACTGATGATGTAATTGTATGCCTAGAAAACTCTGAAGACTCTTCCAAAAGACTACTCCTAGACTTGATAAATGACTTCAGTAGTTTCAGAATACAAAATCGACATGCAAAAATCAATAACATTTTTATATACCAATAAAATTTAAACCAAATAAAAAACTCAATCCCATTTAGAATAGTCACAGACACAGATACACAACACTTAGGAATACCTTTAGCAAAGGAGGTGAAATATCTCTACAAGGAGAACTACAAAACTGTGATGAAAGAAATAACAGATGAGACAACAAATGAAAATGCATCCCATGCTTATGGACTCACAGGATCAATATTGCTAAAATGATCATATTGCCCAAAGGAATCAACAGATTCAGTGCAATTACTATCAAATTATCAATGTGATTTTTCACAGAATTAGGAATAATCGTCTTACCATTTATATGAAATCAGAAAAGATCCCAAATAGCCAAAGCAATTATAATAAAAAATAACAAAGCTGGAGGCATCATATTAACTGACTTTAAATTATACTGCAAGTCTGTATTAACCAAAACAGCATGGTTTTGGTACAAAAACAGACACATAGAGTAGCAGAACAACATAGAGAACCAAAAATAAAGCCATATACCTACAACTAACTGATCTTTGACAAAGTCGACAAAAATATACACCAAAGAAAGGACACCTGAGTCAATAAATGGTGCTGGAAAACTTAGATAGCCATATCCAGAAGAATGAAACTGTACTCATCTCCCACCATATACAAAAATTAACTCAAAATGAATTACAGAATTAAATGTAAGCCCCGAAACTATACAAATTCAGAAAGAAAACCTAGAAAAATCTCTTTAGGACATTGGCCTGTGCAAAAACTTTATGATTAAGATCTCAAAAGCAAACGCAACAATGACAAAAACAGACAAATGTCACTTCATTAAGCTAATAAGCTTTTGCACTGCAAAAGAAGTAATCAACAGAGTAAACAATCTACAGAATGAGAGAAAATGCTCTCTCATTGCAAACTGTGCATCTTACAGGGGACTAACACCCAAACTGTACAAGAAACTCAATAAGAAAAACACAAAAAACCTCACTAAAAAGTAGATAAAAAACATAAACAGACATTTCTCAAAAGAAAATATACAAGTGGCCCATAAACATACATGCATGAAAAAATGTTCACCACCACTAATCATTGGAGAAATGCAAATTAAAAACCATAATGAGATATCATTTCACCCTAGTCAGAATGGCTATTATTTGATTTATTGTAGAGATGAGATCTCGCCAAGTTGCCCAGGTGGGTCTCGGACCCGCGGGCTCAGGCAATTCACTCACCTCAGCCTCCCAAAGCGCGGGATTACAGGCTGAGCCACTGAGCCCGGACAGAATGGCTATTATTAAAAAGTTAAAATGCAACAGATGTTGACGTGGTTGTGGAGAAAAGGGAGAGCTTATCCACTGATGATGAGAATGTAAATTAATACAACCTCTACGGAAATAGTATGAAGATGTCTCAGAGAACTAAAAATAGAACTATCATTTGACCCAGCAACCCCACTCCTGGAAATCTACCAAAAGGGAAATAAATTGTTAGATCAAAAAGACACTTGCACGGTGAGTGCTTATTACAGTACTATTCACACTAGCAGAGTCATGGAACCAACCTAAATGTCCATTAACCAATGGATGAATGCAAAAATATTGTATATATACACCATGGAATACTCTTCTGCCACAAACAGAATGAAATGATGCCTTTTGTAGCCACATGGATGGAAGCTGGAAGTGAAACAATGCAGAAATAGAAAATCAAATACCACATGTTCTCACTTATAAGTGGAAGCTAAACAATAGGTACACATGAGCATATCAAGTGAAATAATAGACACTGGGGACTCCAAAAGTGGGGAAACTAGGAGGTGTGAAGTTTGAAAAATTCCCTGTTGGGTACAATGTTCACTAATCAGGTGATAGGTAGACTAAAAGTCCATACCCCACCACCGTGCAATATATCTGTGTAGCAAGACTATTTACAATATATCCATGGCAATATATCCATAGCAAGACTATTTGCCTCCTGATTCAAACAAGAAGAATCGCAAGAAAGAGGTGGGAGGCATGCTAGAGAAATATGAACACTATATAGTTTAAGATACTTAGTAATTATTTTTAATTTGGGAGACATTATAATAGTATTGTAGTTGTTCAACAGTCAGAGTTCTAATATTTTAGAGAAATAGTGAATCTAGGGACTAAAGGGAGGCCCAAACTTTATCTGCCCTGTACATGTACTCCCTGAATTTATAAAATTTTTTAAATGAGACATTAGCTTAAGTCATTGAGAAAAAGTAAAACTATTTGCTCAATAAAACTTTTCTAGAGTTAACCAAAAAAAAAAAAAAAAAAAAAAAAAAAGAACTAGAGATCCTCACTAGCAAAAGGTGGGAAAAGCATAATAACTGCAATAGGGTAATTAATCACCTTTCTTGATGAAGATGTTAGGGAACTAATTTGTTATTTTGAGAACTGGGAAATAAAAGTAAAGAATCAGGCATTTACTCACCTTTTCTAGACTGCATTTCAGGGTAAATAAATAATTGAAGAGAAGTGTCTTTTTAGAGAGGTATTCCGGCAAAAAAGTGGAAACAAATGATATAATTCTAATATCATTCTGCCACATCTATTGAATTAATGGATTTAGACAAAAATCATTAATGGTTGAAAAGACACAAAAAGGGAGGCAATCAGGCTTTATATGCCCGCTCATGGAAGTACATAACACTTCCTAGGAAGTAATCCTGAATCGGACTCCATTCAAAACTCTAGATATAGCCACTAATTTATCCTCTAAATAAGATAAGATAAAGAAAAACATTAAACAATGTAAGGGTGATACTCAAAAAAATCCAGGCTCTAGGAAACTCTCCTGGACAAATAGTCTCATTTTTTTTTTAACAAACAAAATTATAAGAAAAATAAATAAATAAATAAAAGATTAAAAGAGAATTTCAGGGATATATCAACCAATTTAAATGGGAAGACTATATCCTGATTCAAACAAGAAAATTGAGAGAGAGACGTGAGAGGTGTGCTGGAGGTATGCGAACACTATATAGTTTAAGGTAATTATTTTTAACTTGGGGGAAATTATAATAGTATTGTAGTTGTTTAAAAGTCAGAGTTCTAATATTTTAAAGAAACAGTGAATCTGGGGACTAAAGGGAGGCCCAAACTTTATCTGTACGATGTCTACTTATCCACCTAATCCTGAATTATACTCCCTATCTTTAAAATAATAAATACATAAAAATAAATAGCAAATCATTATGGATGACATTGCAAAATATCTGAGATTTGCTTCAAAACAATCTAAGGAGGAGAGAAACTAGGTGAGGCTAAAGATGAAATAAGACTGACCACAATATGATATATATACACCTGGGCAATAAATATAGAGCATTCATTATGATATTATACCTATGCTTGTATGTTTGAAGTTTTCCACAATAAAAAGTAAAAATTAAACCACATCTCTCAATTTAAAATAAAGTCATTTACTAAACAAAATTTCCATTTGAAATGTACAAATGGTGGGTCTTTAAAAAAGAAACTCAGAAGAACAGAAAAAAAGTATGAAACCCTTAGGAAAGGGCAAATTGAATGTTGAAACTCAGGTCACACATTTGATTTGCATCGGAGCGAAGGAGCGAATCTGGGGCTCCAGAAACTTCCTCCAGTGCTCTTTCTATTTTATGGCTGACTTTCAGTCAAAGGGCATGGATGTCAAAGGAAGCTCAGTGTTTTCTGGGTCACTAGAGGGGAACCAATCAACCAAAGTTATCTGAAGGTATATTTTGACTGAAAATAACCAAAACTTTTCCTACAATTGGAGCTATTGAGTAGCACAATGGGCTTTTCTCTAGGTTTTAAACAGCCCAGGTGTAGGTAAACATACAGGTGGAGGCTTGAAGGCCACCTGTTGGGGACGCTGTAAAGAGGATTTCTGTATTAGTTCAGAAGTTGGAGTAAGTGACCTTGAAACTCCCTTTCAACCCCATGATGCCTTAACTCCACAACGAGATGATCCTTCTTGGGGAGGCACATAACGCATAATTCTTGCTGGAGGGCTGGCATATGCCATGAACAAGTATTCAAATGTGACTTGAGTGAAAAACACTTGATTTTCAAATACAAAATTATATAGTTTGAAATTTTTATGTTCCATTAAAAACTTAAGACTCAAATTATCAGTGATAAATAATTAATGTAGTCAGTTGGGCTTTAACACATATATTGAATTAATGGTAAGTGCAAAGTCCTTGGATAGTAAAGGAGGTCAACGGCTGTCTACGTGCCGAATGCCACGATGGATTTGATACCCCCAGCCTTTCCTCTCCCTGTCCTTTGAAATGCCTTGACACCTTGCCCTTGAGCTGTTCTTCCTATGCGGCAACCAGCTCCTAGACCAAGTTCTGATATCCACTTTGTGGAGCCATTTTTGAACTTAAAGCAACATGTCGCCATTCTCAATGAGTTTTTAAAAGCTCCTTTCCTAACTGAAATATAAAGATTTATTTCTCTTTAAAAATGAATTCTTGTGCAGGCGAATAGGGTGAAGGTTGAATTCTGAAATAACACAGTATATCCAACTCAGCTCTTCTGGTGATTCTAGAGAGAAACTGACTGCACAGTCTATATCAGAGTGGGTCAAGGGTTGTCTAGCCTCAAGCTGAAGGTGACACCCCTCCAGGATTTCAGAGTTAGCCTTGCAATGAATGAATTAGGAAGAATTCCGTGCTAGCCTTCCAAAGATCTATAAGGGATTTCATTTTGTCCCTGAGATTTTATCTTTACTCTCTTCTCATGATCTCTGGATCTCAGTCCCTTCTACATGGAATATTTCTAATCTAGTTCTAATATCCCTTACATTTCAAAAGATGGATATAAACACCAGATGGGTATTAGAAGAAAATTGGATTGCTCTGCAGTGAGTGAAATATGGAAAAGCCTTTTCGCAACTAAACAGTAGGCAAAATTTTAACAGTATGATGTGTTTGAAAGGAAATGGTTCATAGATCAAAGGTGGTGCTGCCTTTTGTAAAGTGTGAAATTCTTCCTTCTGTTGGGCAGAATGAAGATCAAACAAAAAAGGAACATAGATAGTTTGATGTTTATTTATTAATTGTTATTATCTATCTCAATCCACCACATGTATGTACATATTTGTGTGTGTGTGTGTGGTGTGCGTATCAATGCAATTCATTAAAAGGCAACATACAAGCCAGGCATGGTAGCTCATGCCTGTAATCCTAGCACCTAGGGAGGCGGAGGTGAGAAGATTGCCCAAGTCCAGGGGTTCGAGATCAGTCTGAGCAACTTGGCAAAAACTGGTCCCTACAATAAATCAAAGTTAGGCATGGTGGCACATGCCTGTAGTCCCATCTACTTGGAAAGCTGGGGCAGAAGAATCTCCTGAGTCTAGCAGGTTGAGGCTGCGGTGGCCATGAGCATGCCACCGCACTCCAGCCTGGGTGATAGAATGAGACTCCTACTCAAAAAAACAAAAAAAAAGGCTATATACATATTTGATATGCTTTCATGCTTTGTTCAGAGCAAATCTGGTTTGTCCCTGCAGGTAAATCATCCCCAAATCTAGAGTTCTCTAGGGTTGACTTTAGGCACTAAATGTCAGATTTCGCTGGTTTTCCAGCATGAGAGATGCAAGTATGCTGTACCCACTACTCAGCTACATCTTCTGTTTTACATTTCACACCGTACACTAATGCACACTGTCTTCAACTCACTTTTCATCTTCCTTAATCATTTCAGCACCTGATTAACAATTTTGCATCCCACACCACCTCTGACAACATCTTTATTGTCCCAGTCAAGTTTATGACCATTCTAGTTAGCACTTTGCTATTTAACACAGAACATGTTTAATATATTTTAATTCTCCTGCACATTGTAGTATACTGAAGTTGGCATTTTCCATACAGAGACCATAATAATGCACTGCAAATATTGCAAGCTTAACGAATACTTGCTCTGACCCAATATGTGGTAGGACAATTTTTTTCTTAGATTCACCTCCCTTATCATGGCCACCACCTTGAATCCTCCCTAGTGTCTAGCATCTACCAAGACCATGATAGTAGGAAAGGACTTTTAAAATGCAACTACAATGCTACAAGAGAGGGACCAGCATTAGTTGGACAGTACCAGGGGAGTGGGGGAGAGAGCACATAGCATCACTAAGAGTACCTGATGCTAAACCAGGGGAAGCGAGGACCAATGGCAGGTTCAAACTTTACCTGCACATAGACCACTTATGTACCTAATTCTGATGTGTACCCCACATCTTTAAAATAAAATAAAATAATAAGATAAAATTCAATCAGACTGGGAAGGAAATGTACTTTTATTTTAGGAAAATTCAGGAAACTGGTGGGAAGCTAATCTCAGTGCAAAATGTCTGCTCATTCTTTTGTTTCCCCTGCAGCGGCCAGATCACTATGAAGGCTCTGTCACCATTGCCAACCCTCAAGCAATTAATGGCCCTTGTCCAGCAGTGGCTCCAACTCCTGGCATCTCACCCTAGGGACAGAAGCCAGTGGAGAGAGCAGTGATTATTATTTATTTTTGATCAGCAGGTGGTGATCAGAAGGGTGTAAATGGGTGAAAAAGAGAATGCATGGCAAAAAAAGAAAGTGCCCTCTGTCCAACAACCCAAGCCCTATGACCATGTATGAAGCCAGAGGGTGAATTGGAGCAGGTAAGAGAATTCATTTCTAAATCACCATTCCCTTGTAGAACTTTGAGCAGATTATTAAATTTTATTACAGGTCCTCCAATATATGTTTATCCAGTCAATGGTTAAACTTATACTTCTCAAGGCAAATGGTGAATGTCGAGGTTATACCTGTGAATGGCATAATCTCAAGATCTAGGTGAAACATGATATTGGACAGGGAAGAACTGAAAAATGGAAATAAAGACATTTTCAGAAGACAGTGCCAAAGTAGGGCTCTAGGCCAATTTGTTGACAGTCAACTTACTAAAATTAACTTGATTAATGACCAATTTCCTGACTCATTGAGGGGTTTTGTTTATAAGTTTTAGTTTAGTTCCTGTCCCTGCCTCTGCCTCTGAACTTGACCCTGCTTCTGTAATAAAATAGTCTGAGCAAACCTCAGAGATAGGGGCAGGGGAAAGCATAGGGTAAGGATAAAAATAATATATTCTAAATATCCTTAAAATTCTGCAAATTAGGCATTTGACAAATTGTTTTTTCAGTAAATTGACTTGCATGAAGCACAGCTATCTCCTAACGATCTCTCTTTTCTAGCACAGGTTCCTGATGCTTTCACATGCAGTTTAAATAAGGAGGATGACATTCCTGAGGACATGTGCATATGCAAACCACAAGGTGACATGTGCACCACTGTGCATGCAACCCACTTCCTGCATGCTACAATCTTGCCTTTATGTTAGTCTATCTTGGGAGCAAACATAACCAGAATTCTTGTGATGTTTCGCAGGAATGTGAGTGATGAATTCTAGACTTTCTGAGCATAGTAGGTCTTTTAGTCATTATGGTTGAATAATCAAATTTACGACTAATTCCAACCTGGATCCCAAAACAGTCCCTCTCTAATTTTCTTGACTGTAAATCTATTTGGGTTGCTAGAACAAATACCATAGACTGGGTGGCTTGTAAGCAACATAATCATTTCTCACAGTTTTGGGGGATTGGGAAGTCCAAAATCAATAGCTTGTCATAGATAGCTGTCTTCTCAGTGTCCCCACAAGGTAGCTGGCAAGGGAGCTCTCTAGGGCCTCTTTACAAGGGCATTAATCCCATTCATGGAGGCTCCACGTTTGTGACCTAATTGCCTCACCAAAGCCCCACCACCTGGTATCATCATGTTGGGGATTGGGTTTCAACATATAAATTTTGGAGAAACACAAGCATTTAGCTCACTGCAGGTTTGGAGTGCCTGTGAAAGCATTAGTTTATGCAAGAGACATTGTTTCATCAAGTCTTAAATATTTTCAATGCTTCAGTCTACCACTGCATTTCCCTTGCTTGGTTAGCAGCTAGACGCTCTTATCTTCCATTGCCTACATAAAAATCTACGTATTTTGGAAAGACTGAAAGGAAGTCTGAGACATTCAAAAGGAAAAGACACAGGAGTGCAAATTAGAACAACAATAAAATACTGTTTGTAACCTATAAAACTGGCAAAGCACATGAAAAGAAACTCTACAGGCCTTGGCTCATAACTGTAGGTGAAAATACAAATTGGCACAGTACTTCTGGAAGAGCATTTGCAAACACACACTGAGTAGCTTAAAATATTCATGGATCTTTAATTTCTCTTCTAGGGATTTTTCCTAAAGAAATACCAACGTACGTAAAAATTATTATCTTAGTGATGCTTATAGTAGTTAAATAGCAAAAAGAAAATAGCTTTAATGTGCATCCTATTGAATTAACCGAATATATTATACTACATTTATATGACATGATAAATACTATTTGAAAGGAGGGACCCCTAGAAACTTAAAATAAACTTATTTCACATTTTGGCTCCGCAAAGACATTTTTGCTTAGACCGACACGCTTTAAATCTAGCACAGATTAGATATAGATACATAAATTTCCAATAGGCAGGTTTTAGGAAGTGTTCAGACATTTTACTGCAGACCAAGCTGGCAACCCACCCCACCCCCTGAGCAAATCTCCATCAGATACAAGGGAATAACAGCCTAACAATTCAATTCATGGTTTAGCATAATAATGTCTAAGAAACTTTGTGGCCCCTTAGCTGACTGAAGTCATAGAAATGATAATAAGACTTCCTTTCTGGAAGCCGACTTGGTGGCTCAGTCTATAATCCCCGCCTTTGGGAGGCTGAGGTGAGTGGATTGTCTGAGACCGCGGATTCGAGACCCACCTGGCCAACTTGGCGAGACCTCATCTCTACAATAAATCA
>NW_007260370.1:899759-922198 GCF_000164805.1 Carlito syrichta
ACTCCAACCAAAAAAAAAAAAAAGACTACCTTTTTGCAAAAGAGCTTGTGGATTGAAAGCATCTGACAGGTCTCTTGCAGGAAAAATCCCTCCCCTTGCCTCCTCTCATCTAGTCTGCCACTATGGCAGCAATCATGTCACTAACCCACCCATCTGCCTGCTTTCCATCGCCTGATGTCAGTACCTGCGCTTTCCTGCCCCTTCATGATGACATGAAGCAGGCCACCACCCAATCACCTTAATGACCTTCCCCCATCAAAGGAAAGGTTAAAATGTCTCAATCATGAGCACCCATTCACCATTGCCAGGCCATTGCCAGGCCACTGCAACCTTTGCCTTGCTAACCTATAGTGTGGCCATGTGCTCTTTGAGCAATGGCCAGGCTCGGTTTCCTGGCTTTGGCCCCCTCCCCTACCTTGGGGAAGTGAATCTCCTTTTCTAGCTCTCTCTTTCTAATTTAGCTTTAAATAAATTGTATTTTCTAATCTACTTTTATGCAATTCTTTCCACCTTTCTCACGATACCAGATCGCACACCAGACACCCACACTCCAGTGGGCCTGACCTTAACATTCTGGAAGCCCTGCTGAGACTGCGATCCTAATACTATTCAAGTAATAAAAAATATCATGATATTTTAAGTGAGGAAGATGATCGAAAATATATGAATAGTATTTTAACACTTTCAAGTACAGCATATATAATGCTAGGAAAAAAGACCATCAGTGGCTATACTAAATTAAATGATCATGATTATCTCTAGATTAAGGGATTATAGGTGCATTTTATGCTCCTTTTTTCAGACTCTATAATCTCCAAATGTTTTACAGTTAATATATCTTAAGTGAAGCAAGCAAGGTTTTGACCTCTTATATTTCTTTTTAAAATAGTGTCATGATTTTTGTCATAACATAATTAAGAGGAAAGTGATTTTTAAAAAGCAGCCCTATTTCCCTATTAGAAAGAACTCTATTACACCCGTTTAAGCAAGAATTCAGTATCCAAAAAGATTACTGATAAACATTTGAGGGAAACTGAAAACAAACAAAAACAAAGACCTCAGACAGTAAAATAATAGCAAGATGAAACTGATTTAAGAAAAGCCAAACAATATTCAGTTTCCTGTTCATTCTCTAAACAAAAGTTTTCTCTCTCTCTGATAGTTGAATAAATTTGGGAAGGCAGAGATGTCTTCTCTTCCCTCCTTACCGCCCTTCCTCTATCCCTTTTAAAAACAAGCTATATTTAACACAGAGGGGGGCCTGATGCAAGGCCCTTGTAGAACCCCTTGCTGCAGGATGAGAGGATGAAACACGCACAGCAGGAAATCATCCACAATGCACATCAAGTCCCCAGCACTGTGAAGGCATACAGGGGCTGTTCAGGAAAGGGTGCCTGTAATAACTATTATCATTTCGTCTTAAGAAAAAATCAGGGCAGTGCCTTTTGGAAAACAAACAAGAGCACGGAGCAAGTGTCAGCCGGTTCACAGGCAGCTGCCAGCTGTACGCAGCAGCAAGTCAACCAGAAAAACAACTAAGCAGTTTTCAGAGTTTCGAGGAAAAGATGACGATTCCTGAGAGCCCGTTCTCCCCTTTGGGGAAACGGGCCACTTGGGCCCCAGATGTGCCGGTCTTTTCCGGACTCGAGCCTGCGTCAGCATCCCTGGCCCCGGAGCCTGCGCCCTCATCATTGCATAATAGCCTGTGCGGCCGCTCAGCCCGCACGCTTGTCATTGGAGCCCCCTGCTGGAAAATCGGGGAAATGGCACTTCCGCTGACATCTTTTTCCAGGTTTCTCCACTCTTCGGACATTTTTTCCTTACCGTGCCGCCACAAGATGGGGAATTTCTTCAGAGAAAGAAAAGAAATAAACCTTAACCCCGCAGCTCAAAGCATACTCTGAGGCACCAGCCTATATATGGTTGCCATGAGAGAAAGAGCTGATGCTCAGCAGTTTGCCCGCAAGGGGTCCACTCCTTTCCTGAAGCCCAGGCGCCTGCAGGAGGGAGTGGCATGGCCTCAGTCCCACGGAGGTGTCTCACCAGAAAGGAACCAAGTGGCTAAGTCATGCCCAGAAGGAAAATCAGTACCAGGAAGGAGTAGGATGGACCTCAAGGAATTGTGTCTCCAGGCTTTCAACTGGAGAAAAGGGGCCAGACAGGATTTCTTAGTGCCTGGGGGAAAGTGAAGGGCCCAGGCTTGCAGCCTGCTCTTGCTTTTAATTCTGTCTTATAGATGCAGAAAGACCCTCAGACTAAACTAAGCAGACTAAACTAAAAATCCCCCTGCTTCTTTCTTTTCTATGTACTCCTTTAAGAATTCCAACAAACTGCCCGTCACTTCTGTAAAATTATAGAATTATGCTGCCCTTCCTTGAAATGTAAGCTGTTTTTTCTGAGGGATTTTTTTTTTTTTTTTTTGAGTTGGAGTCTCACTCTCACCCAGGCTGGAGTGCAGTGGCACGCTCACGCCCACTGAAGCCTAGACCTGCTGGGCTCAGGTGGTCCTTCCGCCTCAGCCTTCCAAGTAGCTGGAACTACAGGCATGCATCATCACGCCCAGTTAATTTTTTTGATTTATTGTAGAGATGAGATCTCGCCATGTTGCCAAGGCTGGTCTCGAACCCCTGGACTCAAGCAATCTTCTCACCTCAGCCTCCCAAAGTGCTGGGATTACAGGCTTGAGCCACCATGCTGGGCAAGTGTAAGCTGTTACTTTCACTTAGCCATAAAAATGTTAAAGGGACCAGTTGCAGTGACACACCTGCTAGTATTGCAGGTGTTAGCAGAGGCAGGAAGATTGCCTGAGTCCAGGAATTTGAGACAAGCCTAGGCTACACAGCAAGACATCATCTCTATAAAAAAAAAAAAAATTAAAAAATTAGTTGGACATGGTGGCACATGCCTGGAGTCCCAGCTACTCTGGAGGCTGCAGTGAAAGGATCCTCTGAGCCAGGAGATCGAGGCTGTGGTGAGCTGTGATCTTGCCACTGCCCTCTAGCCCAAGGGACAGAGTGAGACCTTGACTCTATTATATATATATGGTATTCAGACCTGCCTCTAAATTTTCTCTGCCAAAGTGTTAGGACCTCTGAGCCTGGGTGTGTTGCAACCACACACAATTTTCCATTCTACTGTGCACTCTCACTAAAGAAAGGTAGTATTGTTATTTTTCAGCTGAGAAAATGTTAGTGAAACAGACATCTCCCCTTTGCTCAGTTTGAATCAAATGCACCACATCTTTTCCGTGAACTGTGGCTAAATTTGTGGTCATTGGGGCTGAGCAGATGGAGGGGCCAGCAGTGCTGTGTAGGCCAAGGACACGGGCCTGCTTCTTTCCTCAGAGTAGTCCCTCTGAGGTGTTTGGGGTCATCCCTGTCTTTTAATTTTAGCCCATGTTACTCATGCCCTTGTCTTCTCATGGTTCTCAGTCCTAGCTGCACTTTAAAATCACCCACAGAGCTTTTAAAAATCAGGCTTGGCCCTACATTCATTTGAAATCTTTGGAGGTGGGGTCAGGTCATTTTTTTTTTTTAAGACTCTCAAGTGGCTACAGTGATCAGCCAAAGTTGAGAAGCACTGCCTAGTCTTTATCTCCCCAACTTGTAGGACATGACTGTACACAAAGTAGGAACTTAGTAATATTTGTTGAATGAATAAGTGAAGACTACATGAGTGAATGAACGAATAAAGGCTGAGGAGGGCAAAAACAAATATTTCCTTTATGAATAATATGCTATTATATTATAAATAATTAACTAAAAGCAGACTATACAATAAAAGCAGTCCCCAAACTAGGGCTAGAGTGCTCGGTGGATAGGCTTAAAGGGATGGGCCAGGTATCTATAAGGCTGATGAGAAAAGGTCTCAAAGCAACCTGTGTTTATTCCTTTATTGATGTAGTAGAATTCTTTCTTTGGAAGACAGCTGGTAAGAAAGAAGGCAGGGAGAGGGAAGAAGTTGAACTCAACTGAGTGAGAAGAGGATGGTGGTGCTGCTGTGTTTTAGCGAATCAGGCCTGCTGAAGCCCCTGCTGAGCACACAGAACACGTGGAACTTGGAGTGTCCTGGGGTGGTTGAAGCAGAGGACCAAGTTGCCTTGTGCTTAGAGAAGGTAGGACACGAGCTCACCGAAGAGGCTCAGGTACAAGAATACACATTTTTTTTTTAATCAGATAGCTGAAATTTATTTTCTCAAAATGACTCAAAAGAATGTGACTTGTCTTTCTGCTGTCAAACTATGGTTTCGTCACTTCAATTCTCCCAGGTTTTAAAAATTATATGTAACAGGACTTCTATGTACTAATACAAACATTGCAATCTGTTCCTGAAAACATTTGATAAAAAACTTTTAGATCACTAAGTAAACACTTGGACATAGGCTCTTTAAAAAAGTGCATTTCAATGATGTGGAAAAACTGCCACTAAACTTTCCAGTAAATAGCAATTCATGGCAAAAAATAATTTGCATTTTCCTAGGATCCTTTTTTTAGTAGGACTATTAAGATGGCATGGCATTATCTTCTTTTAAAGTGTGTTCCCCGTCCCAATTTGATTTAAAAACAAAAACAAAAACCAATGTTCATACTTAAAAGACATCATGATGTTTAATATGGTGCTGGGATGCTAGACCACATGGACCAACAGGCCTAAATTTATTCCAACTATGAGTTTTGTTAATATCCAATACTACATTAATCAATTGAAATCAGAATCTATTTGGAGATGAAGGAAAAAAGGCTTCCAGTATCGTTATTTTAGGTGCTTCTATTTATAATATCAGAACCAAGACTTATCAACATTGTTTAAATTCATATTTAAACAATGAATAGATGAAAATATTTTAAAAACATAATACTCATCTCACCCTCATCCATCTAAAACATAAATCAGTCTTTACTTTCTACTTAAACTAGTTGTAATAAGCAATCACAGACTAGATAATTGATAATCAATGAGCAATCTAAAATTGTTGAAAAAAGTCAAACTTCCTCAAACCGAGTATTTGTTACATGTCACACACATTGTCTACCATTTTACTGACTCTATTTTACTAGAGGGTAGCATCTATTTTAAAACAATGTGAGAAACTGGAAACACAAACTTGATATATGAAAAATTTTGCAAGATGGAGCCTATCCACATTCTAGTTGCCACATTTCTCTACTACACTCTAAAATTGTTACAGCCTGTTAACACAAACTGCATTATGGGTTAGTAGTGGACCTTTAAATAATTGGGTACAAAATCTTAATGTGTATAAGTAATAAGTTCAAAGGTTTGAGTCAAACCTATTTGTGAGCTGAACTATTATACATTTAGATACTTACGTGTGTGTTTGTGTGTTGGATTTTTAAAAATTATTCCTGTCATTTTGAAATTTAGACATGAGCCCAGGAGTTTAAGACCAGCCTGAGCAACATAGCAAGATCGTCTCTGCAAAAAATAAAGATTAGCCCAATGTGGTGACATGTGCCTATAGACCTAGCTACTCAGGAGGCTGAGGTGAAAGGATCACTTGAGCCCAGGAATTCAAGGTTGCAGTGAGCTATGATTGCATTATAGCCTGGGCAACATAGTAAGACTCTGTCTCTTTTTTAAAAAAAAGATACACATTTGAGAAGTCTAGGCAAGTCCAGTCTCTTAGCCTAACTGGAAGGTGAACTCCTTGAGAACAGAAACAGTATCTTTCCCAGACCTTTCCTAGAAAGTTTCTCTTTTCCAAGTATATTGAAGTGGACTGGCTTCTAAGGTAAGTGCAGCAATAGGGAAACTGACAGAAAAATTAAGGGCAGAATAAAAATTCAACAGGGTTGCAAATTGGTGTAAAATTCATGGTTCTTTCTGAGGCAGGCGTATCACTAAAGAGGAGCCAAGTAGTTATGTCATGCCCGGGAGGAAGATCAGTAACAGGGTAGGACTGTTACAATCAAGGAATTGTATTTCCAGGCTCTCAGTTGACCAATGTTCACAGACAACTAAGATAGTTTTCTTTCTCATTGTTAGATTCTCCATATTCAAACTAGAATTAATAACATAGAGCTTCTTTCACTGGTTGAGGCAAAGCAATGACCTTATTAAAGCAAAATGCTCTGCTTTATAATTTTAAAGAACCCATTCTCTCCCCAGCTAACATCTCAAACACTGCTGCTTTACTTGGTGCCTGGGGTTGTCAGGCAAAAGCTGACGCTGTGGCAGAAAGCTCTTTTTTTCAACCTGGGAGAGGTGAGGGGCTTTTGGTGAGATCTTGAATACTAACACATATTCTTTGATTTGGCATTGAAAAGCCTTATCCAGCCTAATAATTACATAATTCTTGTCCATTGTTGTAATACAAACTCTGAAGGCTCATACAATATGAAGATTCTTCCTTCCCCTAGGACAGACCTAATGCGGGCCTAAGAGACTAGGGGGAGGTTGGAAACACAGTTGGCCTTCTCCCTGCTTCCTGACTCCACATCTTTCCTTACCTATTCATTACTGGTTTTTAATTTCTCTGGAATTGTGTCTAGGGTGATAGAAGACTATGGGGAAACAGTGACGGGCTAGAGTCTGGCATAGTTGTCATCTAGTGCTGGCGCCCTCTGACTGCACTAGATGTTTTAAACTCTCTTCTGGGATGTTTGTTGAGAGTGTTTGAAGGTCCTTGACCTGCAGCTGCCTAGAAGCGGGAATTTTTTGTGTTGCCTGTCTTCCCTCAGTCAGGTGTGACTCCCAGCTCAGCCCCCAAACTCACAGTGCTCCACCTCTCTTGGGTCTGTTATGGACTCAGTGTGCCAGAATCCATAATTCATATGTTGAAGCCTAAATCTCTAGTGTGACAGTATTTGAAGCTGGGGTCTTTGTAAGGTAATTAGTTCATAATGATAGAACTTTAATGAATGGGATTAGTGCCCTTATAAAAGAGATGAATGAATGGATGAAGGAAACATGACATATATACTATATATCAGACTATTATTCAATCTTGAAAAAGAAGAAAATTCTGACTTTTTTGAAGACATAGATGAACCTGGAGGACATTTTGCTAAGTGAAATAAATCGACACAGAAAGACAAACTTTTTGTGATCTCATTTATATGTGGAATCTAAAAAAGTCAAACTCACAGAGAGTAGAAGTGGAATTATCAGGGAGTGGAGGAAATGGGGAGATGTTGGTTAAAAGGTGCAAGCTTTCAATTATAAGATGAATATGTTCTAGAGACCATATGTACAGCATGATGATTATAGTTAATAATAATGTATAACTGAACTTGGCTAAGAAAGTAACCTAAATTATTCTCACCACAAATTTTTTAAAAGGTAACAATAGAATGGAGAGACAGGCAAGATGGTGACAGAGCTGGTTGGAGTGTGACAGTCTCTGCAAAAGTGAGTGTCCATAAAGACTGTCTGCATGAGTGGGTGTGTGCCATTGGGTGAGTGAAAGTCTGTCTGCTTGAACTCAGGTTCAAGCACCTGGGGCTCTCCTCTGGAGGTGACTGCAACCCACCACTGCCCTGAGACCGATGCCTCCAGTGTGTAGGATCATCTGCCATTCTTGGGAGTCTCTTGGGAAAGGGCAGCAGAGATCAGCAGCTCTTCAGCACCTGGCACCTGACCCACACCAACACCTACAACAGCAGACTGGGCGTGAGCAGCAGGAACCAAGGAGAAGGCATGACAAGGAAATCTGGAACACAGCCCTGCTGCTTGTGAGGAGATGCCAACCACCAGTTTTCTCTGTTCTGGGACTAGGCAGAGACCTGTGTTGCCCCACCCATTTCTGTTCAGCCTCCAACCTGAGACCCAGAGGCTATCTCCACACCCCTCTGGGATTGACCATTGGACATGGAGAGACAGATGCCCCTCCTTCATGCTGAACCAGGCCCAGACATGTCTGATCTAAGTGGAAGACTTGGCAGCAGCAGCAGCAGACAAGTTGGGTGAGTCTGGATCTTATTCATCCTCCCAACAGTCCGTGGGGCATCTGACCCATGCTGAGAGCAACCCTATCAGACTGCACTGAGAATAGAGGGAATGGGCTGGAGACCAGAGCCAGTGAAAAGCAGCAGTAGTGCCTCAGAAACAGTCACAGAGGGAGCACTTTTTTCCCTTTTTTTCTGTTTTTGTTTACATTTTCATACTTGCTTTGTTTTTGTTATTTTGTTGTTGTTGTTTTAATTTTCAGTTTGCTTAAGGGTATTTTTGAGGGGAAGTATATCAAGGTTTTTTTTTTGTATGATTATTTGTAGGCTTTTTTTCTGTTTCTGTTTCTTTTTTTATTCATTAGTTGGTGTGCCTGTCTGTTTCCCCTCATCTTCTTCTCTCTCTTCACTTTCCTTTCATCTCCCTCTTTCCTTTTTCTGCTCTTTTCCTTTTTCTTATCTCATTTTGCTTTCAGGGGGTAAACATATACCCTCACTGCATGAACAAATCATAGAACCCACTGCATGTGGGTTCTAGGGACCCCACAAACCTGTCAGCAGATACTGTGAGCCACAGATGCCCCTTTTAAATCAAATCTCAAAACTACAAAAAGCACAATACCCCAAACCCAGTCTGGCTTCAAAATTGAACAAATCCATAGGACCTACAAAAGGAAGAATAGGGGATTGAGCAAACAGAAGTGGAAGCTATGCCCCTTATCACTGAACAACAGAATAAAAGAAGGAGGGCGAAGGGAGGAAAACCTTCACAAATGAAGAAGAATCAGTGGAAAAACACAGGTTCCCGTGAAGACCTGTGGGAAGACAGCAACTGAGAATACAGAATTCAGACAATGAAGAGCCCCCAGAACAACTAATCTCAAACAACACACCCAGATAGCAAGATATTAATAGAGATAATAAATAGAAATGAGGAGAGACAAGAGGAAAGAATGAAGGAATTGATAACTGAGATGGCAGCAATAAAGAATACAGTGAATGAAATAAATAACAAACTGATAAGCATGAAAAACAGAATTAACCAAGCAGAAGAAAGAAGCTCAGAGTTTGAGTACCAAAATAAGGAACTAACCCAAACTGTTAAAAAACATAGAAAAGAAGCTTAAAAAAACAAGACAAAGCCTCCCAGAGATGTGTAATTATATCAGAAGACTGAATGTAGGATTAATTGGAATCTCTGAGGCAGACAGGGAGACAGAGACCACCCTGGAACAAACATTCCATGAAATTATCCAAGAAAACTTCCCTCATCTCATCAGGGACGTGACCACTCAAACACAAGAGATTCAGGGAATCTCTGTAAGACATCAAATGAGAAAACCAATTGCTAGACACATAGTAATTCACTTACACAAAGTATGCATAAAATAAAAAATCCTAAAGGCAGCAAGAGAGAATGGTCAGACTACCTAATAGGGAAGACCAATTAGAATAGCAGCAGACTTATCTACAGAAACACTACAGGCTAGAAGAGACTGGAGTCCAGTTTTCAAAGTTTGAAAAGATAAACAATTTCAACCAAGAATTTCCTACCCAGCTAAGCTAGGCTTCATCAGCAATGGAGAAATAAAATCCTTCCTAGACATTCAACTCCCAAGAGTTTATACCATGTCCAGACCAGCTCAACAAGAAATGCTTAAGAAAGTCTTAAACACACAGCCGGGCACAGTGGCACATGCTTATAATCCCAGTACTTTGGGAGGCTGAGATGAGAGGATTGCCTGAGCTCACGAGCTTGAGACCAGTCTGGGCAACTTGGCAAGACCTCATCTCTACAATAAATCAGAACATTAGACAGGCATGGTGGCACATGCTCATAGTTCCAGCTGCTTGGAAAGCTGAGGTGGAAGAATTGCCTGAGCCCAGCAGGTCTAGGCTGTGGTGGCCATGAGCATGCCACTGTCCTCCAGCATGGGTGACAGAATGAGACTCCAACTCAAAAAAAAAAAAAGAAAAGAAAAAAGTATTAAACACAGAAGAAAGAAAGAAAACAAAGAATGAGCACACTCTTCCCTAGAATGCAGGAAAAAGATGGAAAACATATATAAATCACCCCCAAAATGAAAAGAACACCAACAACCAAATAAACAAACAACAAGAAACTCTATAAGAATCTCAAAACAGGTATAACCTTTCACATCTTACTAATTAGCCTGAATGCAAATGGACTAAATGCACCACTGAAAAGACAGAATGGCAAACTGAATTTTTTAAAAAAATGACACAAAAATATGCTGTCTCCAGGAGACTCATCTCACCTGAAAGGACACTCACAGACTCAAAGTAAGAGGATAGAAAACAAATTTTTAGGTGAACAGAACACAAAAGAAAGCAGGAGTTGTGATCTTAATATCAGACAAAATACCCTTTAAGCTATCAAAAATTTAAAAAGAAAGATACAGAAGGTTGCTACATAATGATATTAGGTTCAATCCATCAACAAGAAATATCCATTCTAAACATATATGCTCTCAACATAGGAGACCAACTTTTATAAAGCAACTTCTAGGTAAACTAAAAAAAAGGTATTGACTCTAACACTATGATAGCTGGGAACTTAAATACCCCACTAACAACCCTAGACAGGTCATCGAGGCAAAAAATCCACAAGGAGATCTGGAAATTCAACTTGATACTTGATCAAATGGTGTTATACCTTCAGAATACTCCACCCAACAATTACAGAATATACATTATACTCACCACCACATGAAATGGACTCTAATATCGACCAAATCCTTGGCTATACATCAAGCATAAAAAAATTTCATGAGCAGGGCTCGGTGGCTCAGCCTGTAATCCCGCGCCTTTGGGAGGCTGAGGTGAGTGGATTGCCTGAGCCCGCGGGTTTGAGACCTGCCTAGGCAGCAAGACCTCATCTCTACAATAAATCAAAAAATTAGCCGGGCGTGGTAGCGCATGCCTGTAATTCCGGCTACTCGGAAGGCTGAGGCGGAAGGATCGCCCGAGCCCAAAAGCAGGCGAGGCTGCGGTGGCTGGGAACAGCCACTGCACTCCAGTCTGGGAGACCAGTGAGACTCCAACTCAAAAAAAAAAAAAATTTCATAAGATTGAAATACTGCCATGTACCTTCTCAGACCACAGTAGAATAAAAGCAAATATCAACACCAACAAAGTTTTCCCCAAACCCACAAAGACATGGATACTAAACAACAAGATGCTGAACAACTCCTGGATAAACATGGAAATCACAACAGGAACTAAAAGATTCCTGGAAACAAATGAAAATGAAAAAACAACTTACTAAAATCACTGGGATGCTGATGGAAGCAGCACTAAGAAGGGAATTCATATCTCTACAAACACACATTAAGAAAATGGAAAGATCACAAGTTAACAGCCTAACAAATCACCTAAAAGAACTGGAAAAGTAAGACCACCAAAATCCTAACTTCAGCAGAAGAATCCAGATCACCAAAATAAAGGCCCAAATATGGGACATAGAAGACAAAAATATTATAGAAAAAAATCAACAAAAAAAAATATGGTACTTTGAAAGGATAAACAAGATTGATGGACCCCTAGTCAAATTGACCCCCGTCAAATTAAACAAGATTGATGGACCCCTAATCAAATTGAAAAAGAGAGAAAAAGTCCAAATAAACATATTCAGAAATGCAAAGGATCAAGTTACAACTGATCCCAGAATAATACAAAAGATTATCAGAGATTACTATGTGTACCTGTATGGAAACAAACTTGAAAATATAAATGAAATGGAGGACTTTCTGACTTCACGTAACCTCCCCAGGTTGAAAACAAGAAGAAATCGAGACACTAAATAGACCAATAAAAGGAGGAGCTGATATCAATCCTATTGAAAGTATTTCAGGCAATCAAGAAAGATGGAACTCTCATCAAATAATTTTATGGAGCTAACATCACATTGATACTCAAACCAAGGAAAGATCCAACAAAGAAAGAGAACTGCAGGCCAGTATCCTTGATGAACATAGATGCAAAAATTCTCAACAATATTCTAGCAAACCAGATTCAACAATACATCTCAAAAATCATCCACCATGACCAGGTAGGCTTTATCCCCAGGATGCAGGACTGGTTCAACATCTGCAAGACCATTAAAAAAAATACATCAACAGATGTAAAAATAAGAACCACATGATTATATCATTGGTCACAGAAAAAGCTTTCATTAAAATCTAGCATCCCTTTTAGATAATAACATTTACAACCTAGACATAGGTGGAACATATCTCAAAATACTAAGTGCCATATACAATAAACCCACAGACAACATATTGCTAAACAGACAGAAATTGAAAGCAGTTCCCCTGCAAACTGGAACAAGACAAGGATATCCACTCTCACCTCTCCTGTTCAAAGAGTTGGAAGTCCTAGCCAGAGCAATCAGACAAGAGAAGGAAATCAGGGATATCCAAATAAGAAAAGAAGAAATCAAGTTATGCCTTTTTGCAGATGACATGATCCTATACCTTGAAAAATCAAGAGACTCTGTCAATAACCTCTTTGCACTAATAAAGGACTTTGGCAAAGTCTCAGGGTATAAAATAAATGTACAAAAGGCAGTCACATTTTATACACCAACAATAAACAAACAGAAACCCAAATATAAAGCATAATCCCATTCACGATAGCCACACACAAAAAAGAAGTACCTTGGCAACTTCCTAACCAGAGAAGTGAAAGACCTTTACAATGAAAACTACAAAACACTGCTCAAATAAATCAAAGGTGACACAAACAAATGGAAAAATATTCCATGCTCATGGATTGAAAGAGTCAACATTGCTAAGATGCCCATCCTACCCAAGGCAATCTACAGATTTAACACGATACCCATTAAATTACCAGTATTAATCTTCTCAGATCTGGAAATGACAATACAGAAATTCATATGGAAAGATAAATGATCACATATAACTAAAATAATCCTCAGCAAAAGAAACAAAGTGGGAGATATCACACTTCTAGATTTTAAATTTTATTATAAGGCTATGAGAGCCAAAACAACCTGGTATTGGTACAGGAACAGGCATGTAGACCAAGGGATCCAGATAGAGATTCCAGAAGCCAAACCTCAATTTTTCAACCAACTCATCTTCAACAAAGCCTCCACTAACAACCATGGATAAGAGAAGAACCTTTTCTGTAAATGGTGCTGGGAAATTGGCTGACCACATGGAGAAGATTAAAACAGAATCTCTACCTATCACCATACACAAAAGTCAACTCTAAGTGGATCTCAGACTTAAACGTAAAACCTCACATTATAAGAACCTTAAAAAATGCAGGAGACACACTTATGGAAATTGGAACTGGCAACCAATTCCTGATCAAAACCCCAAATGCCTATACCATAAGAGAGAAGATAGACAAGTGGTACCTCATCAAACTGAAAAGCTTCTGCAAAGCAAAAGAAACTATCACGAGAGCAGGGAGACAGCCCACAGACTGGGAAAAAATATTTGCCAACTGTATATCTGACAAAGGCCTAACATCCAGGATCACAAGGACCTCAAATATGCCAAAAAGAAAAAAACAAACAGCCCTATTAAAAAGTGGGCAAAAGATATGAATAGACACTTCTTAAAAGAAGTCATATGAGCAGTCGGCAGATACATGAAAAAATACTCAGCCTCACTAGTCATCAAAGAAATGTAAATTAAAACCACACTGAGATACCACCTAACTCCAGTCATGATGGCCATCATCAATAACTCAGAAAACAACAGATGCTGGAGAGGATGTGGTGAAAAGGGAATACTTCTACACTGTTGGTGGGAGTGTAAACTAGTATAACCTCTATGGAAAATAGTTTGGTGATTCCTAAAAGATCTAAAAGTCATCCTTCCATATGACCCTGCAATCTCCCTTGTTGGAATTTAACTGGAGGAACTCAAATCATTCTATGAAAAAGATATCTTCACATGCATGTTTATCACTGCATTATTCACAATAGCAAAAACATGGAACCAACTGTGCTGCCCATCAAGAGAGGACTGTATAAAAAAATGTGGTACATATACACAATGTAATATTATGCAACCATAATGAAGAACAAAATTATGAACTTTGCAACAACTTGGATGGACTTAGCTCTATAATACTGAGTGATCTATCACAGAAACAAAGAACTGAGTTCCACATGTTCTCACTCATAAGTGAACCCTGAACAATTATCATAATATTATAAGAAAGGGATTGACAGTAGTGGAAAACTTTCCAGGGGAGGGAGGGGTGCCACACCTCATTAATAAGAGTACCTGATCTCAAACCGTGAGGTGGGGACCAAATGAGGCCTAAACTTTACCTACACAAAGACCATTTGTATATCTAACCCTGAATTATACCCTACATCTTTAATCTAAAAATTAACTTTGTGAAGTGATAGATAATTAACTTATGATAATCACATGACAATGTGTATGTATATTAAAGCATCATGTTGTACACTTTAAATAAATATAATTTTTATTTGTCTATTATATTTCCTTACAGCTGGGGAAAAAACAGAAAAAATAAATAAATAAATTTTAAAAATAAATAAATGAATAAGGTAAACAGCTTGCTTCCTTACTCCCTCTCTTTCTGTGAGGATACAATGAAAAGACACCCAACTGCACACCAGGAAGCAGGTCCTCACTAGACAGCAGATCTGGTAGCACCTTGATCTTGGACTTCTCAACTTCCGTTACTGAGTACTGTGAGAAATACATTTCTGTTGTTAGTACCAGTCTGTGATATTTGTCATAGCAGTCAAAGTGGATTAAGATGGAATTATACTGTGGCTTTAGGCATTTCCCATGGGTGAGTCTAGTCCAGACTTCATCAAGTCAACTCCCCCAGCATGTTCATGTTTCAGAGACTCAGTCCTCTGCCCTGGCTTGTGTGAGACAAAGCTAGTTTTTTGTAAAGGTTGGTGCCTCTTATTCTGCTACCTGAGACTTGTGCACATGACCTCTCACCTTTTGACTTTTTAGATATATCTCAGAATTTAGTATTTATGCTCCCTACTCTAGGACGTGTAGGTCAAGTTGTCCCATGTGTTTCCTTAAAATCTCTCTCACTTTGTTGTAAGAGGAGGGAATGCACTCATCCCTTTCCTTACGTTGGGAAGATGTGGGGAAACACAAAAAATAGCTTCAGACAAAATTATCTGGACCTTTCCAAGTGAGGTATAGCATCTCACTTTAGCATATAGCATGCTTGGCACCTGCTATAATTGTAAAAGATGTCCATAAATCCTTTTATACTTCTTGTTAGGGTACAGCAGGGTGAGGGTGGAGAGGCGAGGCATGCAGCACTGCCGGGGTTAGCAACCCAGAGATCTGAGTAGATGCAAAGAATTGCAACACATGAAAAGGTTAAGAAAGAAAAGTTTATTTTAAAGTAAATTAGAGAGAGAAAGAGAAGGAAGAGAGAAGATTCACCTCCCCAAGGTGGGAGAGCGGGACCAAAGCCAGGAAGCATGGCGACAGCCATGGCTCAAAGAGCACATGGCCACACCAGACTCTAGCAAGGCAATGGCCCCTGGTTGCTTGTGGTTGAGTCCTTTTAAACATTCCCCTAGATGGAGGCGGATCATTAGGGTGATTGGGTGTCGTCTGCCTCCACATCATCACAAAGGGGCAGGCAAGCGCAGGTACTGATGATGTCAGGTGATGGACAGCAGGCAGATGGGTGGGTTAGTCACATGATTGCTACTATGTGTCACATAGTTCACAGAGGGCTGATTAGGTTAACCCTTGTGGGGGAGGATTCCTGCAAGAGACTTGTTATACATTTGCAATTCACAAACTCAGACATTTGCAACTCACAAACTCTTATGAGTTTGGCCTTGACAAGGAATCAAAAGTTTACTAGAGATTATTATGCTAAACCATGAATGATTGGGCTGTCCTGGTCTTACATCTGAAGATTTGCCTAGGGGGGATGGGATAGGCTGCTGTTTGTCCTGCAGTAGAATGTCTGAATGCTTTCTAATGGTTACGCTGAGGCAAAAAGACTAAAAAATAAGCGAAGTTTCTTCTAGGTTCCTATAGGTAACTTTCACTTCTCCCTTTAAGCAGTCCAAAAAAGAAAAAAAAGTGAATTCCAGTTCCTTTAACTTCGAGCTTGGTTTGGTCTTAGTAAATTACTCATGGCAAATAGAATAAAAGGGAAGTGATTACGAGACTTCCAAGATTAGCTCACAAAAAAGGTTTTTTTACTTCCTACTTGCTTTCTCTTTCTATCTTAGTTCACCTTCCCTGGGGGAAGCCAGCTGCCAGATTGTGAAGACATTCACCCAACTCTCAGGAGAAGTTCATGTGGTCAGGAAATTAAGGACCCCTACCAATATCCTCTGAGTGAGCCACCTTGAAAATAGATTCCTCAGTCCAAGTCAAGCTTTTAGATGACTGCAGCCTCTGCCAACGTCTTGACTGCAACTTTGTGAGACCCTGAGCTCTATACAATTAAATTGCTCCAATATTCCTGATCCATAGAAATCATAAGATACAGGAAAGGTCACAGTTAAGATCTTATTGCACTATCTTAACCCACAAAATAGGAGCTTCATATTTTGAGAAGCACCAAAAAGAGCTGCCTGTGACTGGCAGAAGCTGCTAGTGTTCCACTGATACCCCACAGTACTTAGCATTCTGCTCAGTACTTCTCTTTCTTTCTGCAAGCGACTGTGACTCTCCACCTGGGAACTTCCTCTGGCCACAGGAACCTGCTAACCTGAGTGGGACACACCAGAATTATCGGTGGGTTGTGGCCCCCACGAGCAACTCTCCTCCTGCTACAGAAATGGTTAGTGGGGAAGAACCACAAGCTGCATTTCCTTGTGTAAGGGACAACCTTAAGATATGTTCTACACAGTAACTCAGAGTCCCTCAGCAAGATGGAACCCTACTCTCCCAACATAGTAACTTGCCCATAGATGCCTGTATTGATTTTCTTCTCAGCTGTGTGTCACCTACTACTCCTCTGCCAGTGCTTTCTGGAATCATCTCCAACATGAATTGTTCTCAGATTCTGTCTCATAGTCTCTTTCTGAGGAAACTCAAACTAATTCATCTTTTCTCTGCTCCCTTTACACTCTCTTCCCTTGGGGAGAATGGATTGAGCTGATTGGAGGGTTTGGGAGAAGGAATGTGCTCTGAGAGTGCATGACTCACCTGATGCTGGGCTATCTTTTCAGAGCCAAGTGCCTTCAGGTTCAATGTGGACCTATCTTCAGGATGCCATATGCTCTGCTCATCCAAAGGCACCATTACCAAGGTGTACTCTGCCTCTGCAAGGGGAAGATCTGAGATTTGCAGTTGACAAGCACAAAGGAAGTTGCATGTTTTAGGTAACTTCCCTGTGGATATAGCTCAATCCATGCTTTTCAATCCCATCCTCTCTCTAACAAACTGGTTGTAAGCCCCATTTGTCTGAATCCTGCCTCTTAAGTTGTTTTAGCACCCAGTAAAACTAAAGGGGAGTCTGTGTGTGTGTGTTCTAAAATCTTAAGTATATGTCAAATATAAAGGGGATGAAATGTCTAGTTTAGGAGTATTTTTAAATAACCTACAAAGTCAATTGTAGAACATTATGCCACTTAGCAATGTTTAGTTTAGAAAAAGAAAACTCAATAATCTTTAGGTAATCTCAGGTAACCAAGTCCTACAAAAAACTGAAAAGAAAAACAATTACCATGAAAGGAAACAGGTTTATAAGCCATGCACACTTATATCTAACCATTTTAGGATATATACCCTATACTCTAGTATACAGTTTTAGAATAATGTTAGGATTTTTCACTTCACAAAATGAGACATTTGTTTGCTTGTTGTGATTGTGGTTTTTTTAAATTTTGTTTTTGTTTTCTTTGCGTAGAGGTGAGGTAAGTCCTTAGTCACAAGCTTCTAAGTATTTTTTTAGTTGAGATGGTGTTTAGCATTTACTTTTCATCTTCATCCACTGAAACCCTCAAATCCCCACTATAATTTCCTTCCTATGACCAAATAATTCAATAGAATAAATAAGTAGATAAAATATGTTTTTTTAAATAAAAATAATGTGGCCCACTCAAAACTTATATTACCTGTGAAAGAAAAATGGAACAGACACACAGTAGAAACGAGTGCTGAATCTGTGGACATACCAGCTTTGAGGATCAGAAACAAGCTTTTGTATTCTGTAGGGTGATAGAGACCAAATATTCCCTGCAGAAGGAAGAGAACACAACCCAAAGTTATTGTGCAAAGTTGGGAGCTGGATGGAATTCTCTCTCACACAAAAGGAGGCTGAAGAACAAGCCTGTTTTATATTTTGTATCTTTTATATCTGTTTCTTTTATTCATTTATTTATTTATTTATTTTTTATTATTATCAATATCATTTATTATGATGTTGTGGGGTACAGTTAAGGGTTAGGTATACAATTACATTTCATTCAGGGATCCTGTTGATAAGAGGTGTTTCCCCGTCCCCAGACAGATATTTGCTACTCTTAATCCCTTCTCCCTCCCCCCCATAATTTCCCAGTACCGTCAGTCATTTTCTTAGAGTATTCCATTGGATGTTCAAGGTCCATTATATGAGCGAGAACATGTGATACTCGGATCTTTGTTTCTGTGAGAGGTCACTCAGTATTATAGACTCTAGTTCTATCCAGGTTGCTGCGAAATTCATGATTTTGTTCTTTTTTACTGCTGCGTAGTATTCCATAGTGTATATGTACCACATTTTTTAAATCCAGTCCTCTTTGGATGGGCAGGATGGTTGTTTCCAGGTTCTTGCTATTGTGAACAATGCTGCGATAAATATACGTGTGCAGGTATCTTTTTTTATAGAGTGATTTGAGGTCTTCAGGGTATATTGCCAGTAGGGGGATTGCGGGGTCATATGGGAGGTGGATATTTAGAGCTTTTAGGAATCACCACACTGCTTTCCACAGAGGTTGCACTAGTTTACACTCCCACCAACAATGTAGAAGTGTTTCCTTTTTGCCACACCCTCTCCAGCAGCTGTTATTTTTTGAGTTGTTTGATAATTGCTATTCTGACTGGAGTTAGGTGGTATCTCAATGTGGTTTTGATTTGCATCTCCCTGATGATTAGTGAGGTTGAACATTTCTTCATGTGTCTGTTGGCTGCTCGGATGTCTTCCTTTGTGAAGTGTCTGTTCATATCTTTTGCCAGTTTTATAATGGGGTTGTTTGTTTTTTTCTTTTCAGCACGTTTGAGTTCCTTGTAGATCCAGGATGTTAAGCCTTTGTCAGACCTGGTGTTTTTCCCAGTCTGTAGGCTGTCTCCCTGCTCTCTTGATGGTTTCTTTGGCCTTGCAGAAGCTTGTCAGTTTAATGAGGTCCCAGTTGTCTATCTTCTCTATTATGACCTGTGGATTTCGGGTTTTGTTCAGGAATTGGATGCCAGTTCCGATTTCCATGAGGGTATTTCATTCATTTTCTAAGGTTCTTATGGTTTGAGGTTTTACATTTAGGTCTCTGATCCATTTGGAGTCAACCTTTGTGCATGGGGATAGATAGGGGTCCTGCTTCAATCTTCTGCATGTGGTCAGTCAGTTTTCCCAGCACCACTTACTGAATAGGTTCTCCTCTCCCCAGTGGTAGTTGGTGGAGGTTTTGTTGAAGATGAGTTTGTTGAGAAACTAGGGTTTTGCTTCTGGAATCTCAATTCTATTCCATTGATCTATATGCTTGTTCCTATACCAATACCAAGCTGTTTTGATGATTGTAGTTTTATAATAAAGTTTGAAGTCTGGTAATGTGATACCACCTGCTTTTTTTTTTTGTTGAGGATTGTTCTGGCTATTCTTGGACGTTTGTGTTTCCATATGAATTCCTGTGTTGTTTTTTCTAGGTCTGAGAAGAATGTTGCTGGTAATTTGATCAGTATTGCATTGAATTTGTAGATTGCCTTAGGTAAGATGGACATCTTCACAATGTTGATTCTTCCGATCCATGAGCATGGGATATTTTTCCACTTGTTTGTGTCATCTTTGATTTCTTTGAGCAGTGTTTTGTAGTTTTCATTGTAAAGGTCTTTCAGGTCTCTGGTTAGGAAGATGCCAAGGTATTTCATTTTTTTTGTGGCTATTGTGAATGGAATTGTGTTTTTTATTTGGGTTTCTGTTTGTTTATTATTGGTGTGGAGAAATGCAGCTGTCTTTTGTACATTTATTTTGTATACTGATACTTTGCCAAAGGCCTTTATCAATGTAAGGAAGTTTTTGACAGATTCTCTTGGATTTTCAAGGTACACAATCATATCATCTGCAAAGAGAGATAACTTGACTTCCTCTTTTCCTATTTGGTTACCACTGATTGCCTTCTCTTCTCTGATTGCTCGAGCCAGGACTTCTAATACTATGTTGAACAGGAGAGGTGAGAGTGGGCATCCTTGTCTTGTTCCAGTTTTCAAGGGAAATGGTTCTAATTTTTGTCCATTTAGGAGTATGCTGGCTGTGGATTTCTCATAGATGGATTTTGCTATTTTGAGGTATGCTCCCCATGTGCCTAGATGTTCAAGGGTTTTTATTAAGAAGGGGTGCTGGATTGTATCAAAAGCTTTTTCTGCATCTAATGATATAATCATGTGGTTTTTGTTTTGACATCGGTTGATTTAATTACATTTATGGTTTTACGAATGTTGAACCAGCCTTGCATCCCAGGAATGAAGCCTACTTGGTTATGATGGATGATTTTTGAGATGTATTGCTGAATCTGGTTTGCTAGGATCTTGTTGAGAATTTTAGCACTATGTTCATCAAAGATATTGGCCTGTAGTTCTCCTTCTTTGTTGGATCTTTACCTGGCTTGGGTATCAATGTGATGTTGGCTTTGTAAAATGATTTGGGGAGAGTTCCATCTTTTTCAGTTGCCTGGAATACCTTCAGTAGGATTGGTATCAGCTCCTCCTTAAATGTCTTGTAGAATTCTGCTGGAAAGCCATCTGGACCAGGGCTTTTTTTTTAGGAAGTTTTCTTATTACGTAGTCGATTTCCTTGATTGTTATTGGTCTATTTAGGGTCTCAATTTCTTCTTGTTTCAACCTAGGTAGGTTGTGTGATGTCAGAAAGTCCTCCATTTCCTTAAGGTCTTCAAGTTTGTTTCCATACAAGTGTACATAGTAGTCTCTAATGATCTTTTGTATCTCTTCAGGGTCAGGTGTGACTTCATCTTTTGTGTTTCTGATTGTGCTTATTTGATTTTTTTCTCATTTTTTCTTGGTCAGTCTAGCTAGGGGACCATTGATCTTGTTTATCCTTTCGGAGAACCAGTTTTTTGTTTCATTGATTTTTGTATTATCTTTTTGTCTTCTATGTCCTGGATTTGGGCTTTTATTTTGGTGACCTGGATTCTTCTGCTGAAATTAGGGTTTTTGTGGTCTTACTTTTTCCAGCTTCCTTAGGTGGCTTGTTAGGCTGTTAATTTGTGTTCTTTCCATTTTTTCATGTGTGTTTATAGGGATATAAATTCCCCTCTTACTACAGCTTTCAAGGCGTCCCAGAGATTTTGGTAAGATGTTTCTTCATTTTCATTTGTTTCCAGGTTTCTTTTGATCTCTGTTTTGATTTCCTCACTGACCCAGGAGTTGTTTAGCATCATGCTGTTTAGTGTCCATGTCTTTGTGGGTTTTGGGGGACCTTGATGGTGTCAATGTTTATTTTTATTCCACTGTGGTCCAAGAAGGTGCATAGTAGAATTTCAGTCCTTTTATATTTGCTTATGCTTGATTTATGTCCAATTATGTGGTCAATCTTAGAATATGTTCCATGCAATGATGAGTAGAATGTGTATTCTGTGGTCTTTGAATGGAGTGGTCTCTAGGTATCGATTAAGTCCATTTGGTCCAGAGTCTCATTAAGGTTCCAGATCTCCTTGCTGATTTTTTGTCCTGATGATCTGTCTAGGGTTGTGAGTGGGGTATTAAAGTCCCCAGTTATGATGGTGTTAGAGTCAATATCTTTCTTTAGTTTTCCTAGAAGTTGCTTTATGAATGTTGGTGCACCTATGTTGGGTGCATATATGTTTAGGATGGATATTTCTTGTTGATGGAGTGAACCTTTTATCATTATGTAATGGCCCTCTGTATCTTTTTAAATTTTTGATAGCTTAAACGGTATTTTGTCTGAAATTAGGATCATGACTCCTCCTTTCTTTTGTGTTCCAGTCGCCTGAAAATTTGTTTCCCATCCTCTTACTTTGAGTCTGTGTATGTCCTTTCTGGTGAGATGGGTCTCTTGAAGGCAGTATATTGTTGCCTGGTGATATTTTATCCATTTTGCCATTCTATGTCTTTTCAGTGGTGCATTTTGTTCATTCACATTCAGGCTAATTATTGAAATGTGAGAGTTCGTCCCTATCATAGAGTTCTTATAGATTTGTTGTTCTTCCAATTGGTTTTGTTTGTCTTTCTTTGGTTTTGGGGTTGGTTCATGTATATTTTATTCTTTTCCCTGTACTCTTGTGAAGAACGTTGTTCTTTTTTCCTTTCTTCTGTGTTTAGTACT